>NC_048320.1:2548477-2603205 GCF_013100865.1 Trachemys scripta elegans | reverse complement strand
GGGGGGGGGGCAATGGTGGGGAGGAATGAGGGAGCCCAGAGCTGGGGCGGGAGGGGGTGTGGGTGGCGGGGAGAGCCCAGGACTGGGGCAGCAGGGGGGTGCGGCGAGGAGCCCAGGGCTGGGACGGGGGGGCAGCCAAAATTTTTTTTCCTTGGGACGGCAAAAAACCTAGAGCTGGCCCTGGGGGTGGTGTCATTTTGTCAGCTGGAGAGCTCTCTGTAGACATAGCCTGAGACTCTGCTCCTATCTTTCTCTTCCCAGGAAGTAGTCTCACTACAATAGTATGCATGCCTCAGTAGTTGGAGTCAGTCATTTTCCTTATTGTCTTGCTGCTCACTATTTGATTTTATTTATTTTAGTTTTCCACGTTTTTGTTTTTTCTGTAACTGCTTTGGTCAGCTGGAAAACTTTGGAAAAAACATCATAGAACTTTGATTTCCTATCTCCATCATCTGGACAGGATATACATTACCTACTGTTTGCACTGCCCCACTATAGAGCAGAAAAAAATCTAATCCACTGGGAAGTACACGCTTCTTCCTTTAGCAGATCAATTGTCACTATTTCTGGATGCTCCCTCTTTAAAGCTCCCTCTGCTGGATTTTCCTTTGTTACTTTTTCTGGTTTCATCATCTCATTTTCTCCTGACCTTTCTTTAGCCCTGAAGCACTGTGCTGCCCTGTAATAATTAGAGATGTGCTCTGCAACGTGTGGTTCCATACACAGCCAAAGTTCCCAAGGGCTGTGCTATTTGGACCCATCTTCAGAAGTGAATGAGGGGGCGAGTTTGTTACTCTCTCACTGTTCAATCTCTCTTCTTTTAAGGTTGCTCCAGACAGATCGGACTCAGTTTTGTGAAACCCAAACTTTGTGCATTCTCTGGCCTCTATTACTGTGACAGCTGCCATCAGGACGACGAGTCTGTGATTCCATCGCGCCTTATCCACAACTGGGACTTGACTAAAAGAGTAGTAAGTCTATGGATGGTCCAGGCAGGGGATACCTAATTCTTTAAAGATCCCCCCTACTCAGCAGAAAGGCTGATATAATCCTGGGGTAGTGGTGGTAAAAATGGGGCAGTAGTGAGTAGAAGCAAAAGGTGATTTTACCCTGGTATATGGCATTGGTGAGACCAGTACTCAAATATTGTGTGCAGTTCTGGCATCCACGCTTGAAAAAGGATGTTGAAAAATTGAAGAGGGTGCAGAAAAGAACCGCAAAAATAATTTGAGGGCTGGACAAAATGCCTGACATTACAACACTGGGGGAGGCGCCGTCTGTTTAATTTTCAAAAAGATCAGGAGGTGAATTTATTACACTGAATCATAGTATATCATAGAATATCAGGGTTGGAAGGGACCTCCGGAGGTCATCTAGTCCAACCCCATTAAGTATCTTCACAGGGAGAAAATACCAAGCACTGAAAGGCTCTTCAGTGTAGTAGGGAAAGGCAGAACAAGAACCAATGGCAGGAAATTCAAGCCAGACCAATTCAAATTAGAAATAAGACACATTTTTTAACAGGGAAGGTGATTAACCTTTGGAACAAGCTGCTACAGGAGTGGTGGATTCTCCATCTTTTGGAGTCCTCAGCTCAAGACTGGATGACTTTCTGGAAGATGTACTTGAGTCATGATGAAATTCTCTGGCCTGTGTTATGTGGAAGGTGCAACGATCTTATGGTCCCTTCTGGCCTTAAAATCTATGAATCAGCACTTTTGATGCCCATTCGGTGACTGTTTCTTCCTCCTCTGTGTTTTCCTTTTAAACTTCCTTTGCAGATAGGCAGTGCTCCAACCCCCATTGGATAACTGGGAACTCTTTCATCGATTTCATTGTGCTTTGAATTGAGCCCCTCTCAATGCTTGTTTTTTCTATATTTTAGGTTTGTCGACAAGCTTTAAAATTTCTGAATCAAATCCGCAATCAACCTTTAATTAATCTGAAATTGGTGAATGAAAGCCTGTATGCTCACGTGGAGAGGATGAGTCGAATCTGTAGAAGCAGAGAACAGCTGAAACTACTTGGCGATTACCTTATAATGTGTCGCAGTGGGGCCCTGAAGGAGCTTAGCAAACGGTGAGGCCCCTCTAAGAATTCCCAGGCATCCTAACCTTACGGCAAGGCAGTGATCAATCCTGAACCCCAAATTGCCTTCCTCCCAACCTTTGCTTGATTCATCTCTCCTCCCTCTCTTCTGTCCTTTCCCTAAACTGAGAGAGGCCGCACCTTCAGTGCAAATCTTCTGGTTGATCTGCAAAGGACATGAGATGCTAGATAGTCCAAAGCACCAAGTGATCCAGCCCTGGGTCCAAGGAGAGGGTCTGTCTAGTTCTGGAGCTCAGTAACTCTCTGGAGGAGACTGAATTAAATGAACTCATGGGAGCTAGAAACTGCTGGGTTTTAATCCTGACTCTATCACCTGCCTGACTGTGTGATTTGAGCAAGTAACTCATCCTCTCCCTTACTCCCTTATAAAATGGAGATGATATTTACCCACATCATGGGAGTTCGGGAGGATTTGCTAATGCCTTTATAGTCCTTGGAAAGCATGAAGTGCCGGATAAGTGCTAGCCATTGTCCTGCTAGCCACACTCTGCCTTCCAGCCAGGCCCATTTCATCAAAACAGTGGGTCAGAAATCACCTCCCTTCTTGAACTGAATAAGACAGAAAGCTGCGGGTCCATACATACCTTTAACACCTTGGCTTACCCTGTGCTCCTGCCTTCATTAGATAGGGTCCTGTGCATTGTTCTCTGCCAGCTTATGCTTTTTGAGTACCCACCCTGTGGCTGTCCTGGAGATGGGTCCTGCTGTTGCAGGTGCTACTGGGGCCTGCCATATAGGGCGTGTGTGATATTCAAACTCAGCCCCCATCCAAAGCTCTGGGCACCCTTGAGCATACATTTAAAAAATTCCTGAATCAAATCTGCAATCAACCTTTACTCAGTCTGAAAGGGGTGAACAAAAGCCTGTATGCTCACATGGAGAGGATGAGTCGAATCTGTAGAATCAGAGAACAGCTGAAACTACTTGGCAGGAGATGCAAAGTAAAAATGAAACAGAGCAACACCTTCTCTCCCCTCCCCTCCACACACCCCATCTGTTCCCCAGTCCTGTGACCAATGCAGCTTAGAATCCCTCTGTGCACTTCCCCACTAGACAGCAGGCCCACCCTTGGTGTTTGTCACCTCTGGCAATCTGATCACATCTCATCAGAGTTGGCATTTTCCTTAAAGCCCCGGCTCTTGGAATCCTGTGATTACATGAATATCTCAGCTTTAGTGTTTAAAGTTTCTAGCCCACCTGGCGAAGAAAAAGCTGGAAAACATGACCGTGAAACACTCAAGCTAGAAGACAAATTAAAAAGATCCCAAATTATTTTTTTTTAAATCTTCTGATTTTTAAACCAAGTTGATGATTTTAAGCAGCCTGAACCATGACTTTTGGATGCTTGTGACTGGCAACACTCCCTCAGCATCCTCAAGCCTTTGCCAGTGCCTGCCCAAAGAGATGGGCTTTCCAGTGATCCCAAAGGACAATAAATGGGAGCCATGCTGACCCACTGGGAGCAGACCACTCCAGAGGAAAGGGACCCTCACTGAGTGCTCTGCCAATAGCCCTCCTCACAGTTCTACTGAGGCCTCTCCTGATCACAGCTATGGCAGGTTGGGAGGGCCCAGGCCGTTGGATTTCAGAGAATGGTCATTTCTCACTGGTTAACTGGGTTTCTCCAACTCCCACTAACCCAGAAATCCCCCTGGTTTGTGCTGGGGTCCTTGGGACTGTTTTCCTCTGACTTCTCCTTTGGAATTTAATGGGAAGTTCTTGTAGCTTTTGTTCTTGTGACTCAGCAAGTTTTGAGCAGAGCTCTCTGAGCCAGCTTGCTCTGTGGTAGAGTGGTGCTGGAAGGGCTTTGTGGTTTTCCCTGTTTCCATCTGCTGTTAGGAGTTGTTCTACATCAGTTCTGGGCCTGGTGTTAAGAGATGGAGGGAAAGAAATCATAAGAAAATACCATCCTGAATCAAGGCAATCTCCTAGCTTGAGAGGAAACAGCTGGGTAAAATTATATAATAAATATACTCTCTGACCATCTCTCAGACCATTTTTAATGTAGAGATAATGGGAACAAAATCTGTGATCAATAATAGTGAAGTCAGATTTGCAGTATTTTTCTTCAGAGTTTACATCACCTGTTTCGTGTCCACCTCAAAGTCTGTTACAGCCCTGATGAAATGTGTCTGACGTTTTTTGTTTTGTGTTTGTTTGAAGACTTGATCATCGGGACTATCTATTGGAATCGCCCCATAAATACAGTGTAACTGATCTGAGACAGGTAAGAGCTGTGACTTCTTTTTTTTACTGTGTCACTGATGAAAATGTTTTGGTTTCTTTGCATGGAAAGGAAGCTGAAACTGACACTTTTTGCTACTTATAAAGGATCAAATACCTCACTTGGTACCTTTAATTCCTTTGCTCGGAGTATCTCTCTCACTGTGTGAATCTGTGCCTGTATATAGGGTACAGGCATATGGTGTTCAGTTCTGTGTATAATATGTAAGGCAACAATTTAGTCGTGCCAATTTTTAGTAAAAGTCATGGACAAGTCACAGGCAATTTTGTACTATATAAATACCCCTGACTAAACCTTAGGTGTTCTGTGGGGTGCCGCTGCTGCTGGGGGGTGGGGCTGCAGCTCGGGGCCCCGCTACTGCTGCTCCGGGGCCGGCCGCCCAAGCAGTGGCCGGTGTGGCTGGCCACCTCAGCTGCTCAGATGGCCCTGGGGTCAGCCACGCTGGCTGCTGCAGAAGTCAGGGAGGTCCTGGAAAGTCACAGAATCGGTGACTTCCATGACAGGCTCAGCCTTATTAATATGCACCTAACCTGAGCTCTAGTTGCATGTAATATTGATCCAGGGTTAACATATAAATTACACAGTCACAGGGCATTCACCCACGGAAGCTTATGCTCCAATACGTCTGTTAGTCTATAAGGTGCCACAGGACTCTCTGTTGCTTTTTACATATCCAGACTAACACGGCTACCCCTCTGATACAGTCACAGGGTTCATTCACTGCTTGCGATGCCTCCTGCTGGCCATCCTGGGGATTAGCTCCATGCACGCTCCCTCCGCTGGTGTATTCCCCTGTTTTGTCTTGTCTCATCCTGCTACCCAACTCACTGCTGGACCTGCAGCTTCCTCTTCATGGCTTGGCCCTCTAGCCTGGACACACAAATCCTCCCCTTCCAAGGAATCCAGAGGCCTTCCAGACCCTTCTGTCAGGGTGGCGTCTCCAATGCCTGTGCCATTATCCAGTGGCTGGTAGGGGAACCCAGGCCCGCCCTCTACACGGGTTCCAGCCTAGGGACCCTAGAACAAGGAGCCATGGCCTATATTGCCTTAGTCCTCTGCTGTTTCCCTGGGCTTCTTCCTACTCTACTGGCTTTCCCCCCTCTCTAAATTTACCAGGTTCTTGACTCCCTCCACTCAGAGAGTGACTGCAGCCTGCCTTCCTGCAGCCAGCTACATGGCTATATGCTGGCTCTGCCTGTTCTGCACAGCTGAGCCTACTCCTAATTAGTGGCCAACTCCCTGTTCCTCCTCCAGGTGCACCCAGGGGAGTTAATTGGCCTGCCTAGCCACCTTAACTTCTTCCAAGCCATTGTGGGCAGACACCCCACCACATACACCCAACCTCAATCCAAACCCTGCACTTCTCCCACCCGTCCCGTACAAAGAAAGGATGGATAGGCTTCAGAGCATGCCCAGACAGGCAACAGACACTGGGTCTATCAGCCCAAAGAGTGAGGAGAAAGTTCCAGAGTTTGGGACCCTCTGTTTGGAATGCCGTGGCTGCAGCCCCGACTTGACCAGATCTGGGGAGTTCATGGGCAAAACGCAAGGAGGGATGGGGTGTCTCTAAGGTGCACAGGACTCAAACCATAACACGTTTCTTCCACCCAACTGCACTCAGTGATGGTAGGTGTCTGGGTGAATATGAGAGGCCCTGCTACAGTCTCTGGGGCTAAGTCACCAGCCGGATTTTCTCATGTCAAAACTGGCCCTTTGCTGTGCCCTGCATCCCAACAGATGCTGGGAGTCAACCTCCGTTATTCCTATGGTCAAATCTTGGGATTGTAGCAAGCACCTAGATGATGATGCGTGCCATGGGACAGACTGCGAGAGAGGGAGTCTGCTTGGTAGCCAGGAACCAAACTAGATAAATCTGTATCGTTCTGCGTCAGCAGCTGGAATCGCATCCAGAGCCAGTACAGCCTTTGGGGTAGTGATGCCTGTGACTCTCACAGCTACATCTTGCACTAAAAGACTAGCTCCTCGGCGAGCACAGCCGGGATCGCCCACATCCAAAGCCTTATCCCAGCAAGGTGCTAGGGGTGCAGTTCAGCCAGCACACAGCTCTGCAGCAGTTAAATCCCACTGCTGCCTCGACTCACAGCTGAAGTGGGACGTAGCTGGCATATAGTCCCTCTGCCCAGGAGTGCATTTCTCACGGGGAGAGTAAAGACATTGCACCTTCAGAGTGTTTTGGAACCCACATATCAGTTGTATGCAGCCCGCATCCCAATCTCCCCCAGCAGCCTCACATATGCATGGAACAGGAGAGGTGATAGAACGGATCTCTGCACATCCGCAGACCGAGCAGTCTTGGGAAAAGGAGAGACGCACACCAGAGAAAACTCAGGCTATGGCTACACTATGGACCTTACAGCGGCATACCTGTACTGCCCCAGCTGGGCCACTGTGAGATCTCCCGTGTAGCCACTTCGCCAGCAGGAGAGAACTCTCCTGCCGGCATAATTAAACCACGCCCAGCAAGCAACGTTAGCTGTATCGGCAGGACACAGTGCTGTCCACACCAGCACTTTTGTCAGTGAAACTTATGTCCGTTAGGGGGTTGTTTTCACACCCCCGGCCAACACCAGTTTTGCGGACAAACTAAAGCCTTAGTTTGACTCTGCTCCTAGCTGAATTTGCAGGCCTGGCAGTTAGTAAAACACCTTTTCACTTGCAAATTGAGCAGAAGTGCTCTGGAGTCCCCCAGACCTGGTATGGCTGGAAGCAGTCACAGTATTAGTCTCTTTCTGAGTACGGCCATGTTTACAAACAGCATTAACCACCAGTGTGTGTGAAGCAGTAGCTCGAGGTTGCACAACGAAGCTACACAGCAAGAACCCACACAGACAAACTTCCCCAATGTTATTTTAAGTTTTCTCTGTTCTGCAGATAGCTGATGGCATATTTGAAGTGTACCTGCAATCTCTGATCCAGTTTGCTTCCCACCATGTCTATAACTGTGACCTCTGTACCCAGCGGGGCTTTATCTGTCAGATTTGTAACCACAGCAGCATCATTTTCCCCTTTGAGTTCGACACAACCACCCGGTGAGTGAAGCTTTCCATTGTAACTTCCTGTCATGGGACGTTTAGCGTGGAAGGCCCAGGAAACTCCTGACTGGCTTTGTCAACTCTTCCTCCTGCAAGGGAAGGCTGTTCGGAGATTTGATGGGAAGCAGGTTTTGATGTAGCCTGTCTGTCTGTCTTAGGTACTTTTCTGATCCCCAGAACTGTGGTATTCGAGTGCTTCATAATCTTTAATGCATGTACCCTCACGTACCCCTGGGAGGGAGGGCAGGGCTATTATCTCTATTTTACAGGTAGGGGACTGAGATTGAGCCCTGGGCTATGCTACAAAAATTAAATCAACAGAGCTACCTCACTCAGGGGTGTGAAAAATCCACACCCCAGCGGCATAGTTAAACCGACCTAACCCCAGGTGTAGACAGTGTTAGGCCGACGGAAGAATTCTTTCATTGACTTAGCTACTGCCTCTCGGGGACGTGGAGTAACTACGCCAGTGGGAGTACCCTTCCTGTCGGCACAGGTCATGTTTACACTGCAGCACGGCCCCTGTTCCCTTTCAAGTGTAGACAAACCCAAAGGGACTCACCCAAGGTCATACAGGGAGGCTGTGAAGGAGCAGAGACTTGAACCCAGGTCGCCTAAGTCCTAAGCTAGTGCCCAAAGTACTGGGCCATCCTGTCCTCTCCTGGGTGTGTTGGGTAAGAAGATGGTGACTAGACAGCTGCCTGTTGCCTGTGCTGAGAACACAGGCCTAGTATTGGGCTACTGAGGCCACAACTAGGCTCCTAAACAAGTGGCCTGGCTCTCGAAAGTGCTGAGCCACCCAGCAGCTCCTATTGGGTCCAGAGGGAATTTGACTCCAACAGGAGTCCTTCAGAAAAAGGCAGTGCAGCCCTAGGGAAGCTAATAGAAGTGGTGGGAGGGGAAATCAGGATGGTTGAGAGAGAATTTCCAGAGCGAGTAGGAAAAGAAATGTGCTAACTCTGTCAGCAGCATTGAAACCTGCAAGAGACTCCGTGAACAGAGCTCCAGGGTGCACAGGGAGCTATAAAGGAGTCAGTGCCCTAAATTCCCAGACAAGGCGTTCAATCCTGCAAAGTGCCCTGCAGAGCTCTGGCCCTGATCCACTTAAGCTCATGCTTAATTTTAAGCATGAGTTATTCCATTGATGCACTTTTGAAGGTTATAAATGGGCTCAAAAATAATACTGCAAAGATTGGAATGTCTTTTTATAAATTGGTGGGACGCCCTCGCCAGGGACACCGTGTTCAGTTCCGATCACCCTGTTAGAACCAGCGATAGCAGGAACAGGAGCTCAGAGGCAGGGGAGTCGAGGTCCCGAGAGATTTCCAAATGGTGAGCGTGAAAAGACTGGTGGTCTAGTAAATGGACAAAGAAAATAGTGAGTGGTCTGAAATGCTTCCCCGTGAAGAGAGAGCGAAACTGTTGAGAGCAGAGATGACTAAGGGGACAAAATCCTGACTGGAGCCGAGATGGAGACCACACACTCCTGTTTACCCTTTCCTACAACACAGGAATAAGGGACAGTCAGTGAAAACGAAAGGTAAAAAATTTAAAATGGTTAAAAGGAAGCATTTGTTTACACTATGCAAAATTAACCTGTGGTACTCAGTGCCACTGGATATCATCAAGGCCCAACACCTGCGCAGGTTTCGGAAAAGGATACACTTACATTAACAGCGCGTGTCTGCAGCTCTGTTAGCTAGCATTTCATGTGTTTTAAAGTATACGTACCCTCCTTTGAGGCCTGATCTAACTGCCCAGGACCAGGGGGAGAGGTTTTCCCCCATGGGCAGGTTATTCTGTAATTGACCAGTGCAGGATTTCTTGTGCCTTCCTCCTAAGCAGCTGGGGCAGCATTTGGAGATGGGACACTAGCCTGGCCATTGATACGCTCTGGCAATGCCTGTATTACTATACTGACCCTAGTAGCCAGTCCGGAAGTTCTGCAAGAGATTTGTGGGACCATGTGGGCCAGCTCATCAGGACTAAGGAGTGTTTCCAGTCTGGATGTGCCTAGCAGAATGGCTTGTGATTTCTGCCCCCTCAGCCTAGGGCCGGGACTGCTCCACATTCAGTGTCTAACATGAGAGCCCCAGCTGACTTTTTTCCCCATATCTTCTGACTTAGCCAGACCCACAACCAGAACATGTTGGTCCCAGGCGTCCAAGAGGAGGTGCGCCACCCAGCTAGCCCTGGGGTCAGAGGGCACATCCTGTTGACTGTGATCTAGGGCTGTTAACCTCATCCCATTGAAGCAGGCTGCTGTTGCTCTTTGCCATGTGTAACAGCTGGCTGACGGGATCATGTTATATATGACTCACAGCAGGATATGTCTGAAATGCCTCCTAACAATGTGTGAACAACATTGTCATTTTCACATGAGCGGCAGACATTTCCTGAAGCCGTTCTCCTGGCAGGTGGAGGGTGCAGTCATTTCCTTTTGGCAACAACTCACTGGGTATTTCTACACTGCAGTTAAACACCCCCGGCTGGCCCACGCCAGCTGACTTGGGCTCGTGGGGCTCAGGCTGTAGGGCTGTACGATTGCTGTGTGGATGTTTGGGCTCAGTCTGGAGCCCAGGCTCTGCGACCCCATGAGTGGGGGAGGGTTGAAAAGTGGCACATTGGCCACGCCAACAGAGTAAGTCTGTGCTGCAGGCAATGGGCTGTGGAGCTACAAAACTGCACAGCACTCTTGCAGCTTCTCAGCAGGTCCCTGCTGTATCGGGGAGCTTTCATCCTTTAGCAATGGGACTCCACAATCCACTGGATTATACTTAAAGGTCCAGTTCTTGTGAGTTACACAGGTGTGAATCCACAGAAGCCAGGGGAATTACTCTGGATGTACACCAGCATGACCCAGAGCAGAATTTTGCCCTAGCTCTTTCAGACAAGAACAGTGCTGTATGTTTTTGTGGCTTCCCCACTTCGTTAACATCAGTGCAAACGCTGTTTTTCTCCACTTCCTTTGGATTTTCCCTCTGCTCTCAACACCTGGGTCGCCCGTTGTTTCTTTGGTGTGTGGAACTTGTCTGCTGTATACAGAGCAGCCCCAGATTTACAGCATCAAAGTGCTTGTCTCAAGTGTGATCTCTGTTGTGTGTGAGACATTTGCATTTCACCATAATTGGTGTCATTTAAATCTAGCTTGGGTTGCCTGAGTTTGCCCTTTCAGCAAGCAAGATTTGGACATGTAAGTGGATTAGATAGGGGGAACAAAGCTAAAACAAGAAATATAGTACTTCTTGTATCACTGGCAGTCCCTGAACTTTCCCTCACTCTGCCCAAAATAACCAGTTAACCAGACTTTACTACAGAGCCTGTTTTGAATAGCTTGCTGCAATGTGTAATTTGCTGCTCTTCACATTCCATGTTCATTTCAGGCTCTGCCTCAGAACAGGGATGCCTCCCAGGAGTATTCATGCCTATGCAGTGAGCCGTCCATGATCACCGCCTAGCTAATCTGGCTTCCGCCATCCCCGTAGCTTAGCAAAATCAAAACCTAGTTGGTGTTTTCTGCTCAGTCACAGAAATCAGAAGGCTTTTCCTTCCCAAGGCATCCCCTTCTGCCCATCTCAAGGGTGCCTGCAGACACTTCTAGTGTCTCCTCTCAAGCAATGTCTGCCTCTAGCTGTCTGGCAGCACTTCCTGCTCTGTCAGATATGAGCACAGTCTGGTCCCAAAATGGGGCAGGGAGGATGTTGGGGGAGGTCATGGCTGGGCCCTTGACGCAGGGACTAGAGGCAGTGTCTTCATTGTTACAGTCGTTCTGAAATTGCTGTTTGCCCTTTGTCTGTGCTGACTTGCATTTAAAAATGAACCTTTCCTCATCGCACAGCAACATCATTAGCTAGTTAAAATCACTCAGCACGTCCCCCGCCCCCAGATTTTAGCAATTCAACCTTCAATATTTTCATTTTATTTTCCACTTCTTACGAGCTTTTTTCTGCTCTGACGTTTATGTGCATGCAAAACCCTCTTCTTTCGTGGTGTTTCCCTCATGTTCTTTTATGTGGAAACAGTAAATAACATTCCAACACCGAACTGACATGGAGGCATGAGGCTGTCCTCCGGTTTTCCAACTGTATTTAGTGGTTGCTGGAGGTAAATTATCTCCATTTCTTTGATTGATTTTTGCTGCTGGCTGGCGGAGTTAGTTTATTTGTTTGTTAATATTTATGCTGCTGGCTGGTGATTGATAAGTCTAATTATTGTCAGAGCTTTTGTATGGATGGGGTGGGAGTTATGTTGAATCTGAAGAAATAGAAATAAACTCTCAAGTTACATTCTCGCGATGTGGGGAATCTATATTCTCCACCCTAGGCCCAGTGATCCATGTGTTGCTGAAGAGATGATTTTGCTTTTGCTTTTCTTGTAGATGCAGAGATTGCAAAACTGTCTTCCACAGGTGCTGCCAAGACAGCATGAAATCTTGCCCCCGCTGCGAACGCCGGCAGAAATACCAGCAACAATTGCAAGCGGACGTCCTCGTGAAACCAAATATGTAGTGAGCAGCTTCTCACAGATGGACTCTACACAGGGCTTTGCTCATCTGCAAACTCGTGACCTGGACACTGTGCAGAGGAAGGGAAAAGGGAGTGTATGCCAAGTGCCATTCAGTCCTAGAAAATACATTCCTACCACTGGTTGGAGCAGCTCCTGTGTGCAGATGTTCACCAGGGTAGGAGTAGCCTAAACCATACAGTGCTGTGAGGATGCCGAGGACAGGTGCAGCTCCTCATGTACAAGCAGAGGCTACTGCTCGTGAGAGCTGAAAAGAGAGCCAGTGAAGTAAAAGCCTGCTGGAAAAGCTCAGTGACTCGCCAAGAAATGGTGCTTCTATTCAAACTAATCTGGTGCTGCTTACTTTTTGCTGAATGTCCCTCCCTGTGAAAGAAGTGTGCTCCATTCACTGAGCTCTACGGGTTCCCATCTTAGAGGAGATCCGACTTGGGATGGAAATGTGATCGATTTCCTGTGTGTAAACCACAAGGTTTGCAGTGGAGTGCCTGTAATGGAAGTATGTTAAAGGTCTAGTTTTTTAGGATATTCGCAATACTGAAAGCCAGAATTTTTCATACATGACTTTGCACAGGAACTGCATCTCGCCTGCTTGGGAAATAAACATAGTAGCTACCTGCAGCCAAACTGCAGGGGAACTTTTCAAGAAAAACAAAAACAAAACCTGAAGCTGACATGAAGTTCTTGTGCCTTTAGC
This sequence comes from Trachemys scripta elegans, assembly GCF_013100865.1. Taxonomy (NCBI): domain Eukaryota; kingdom Metazoa; phylum Chordata; order Testudines; family Emydidae; genus Trachemys; species Trachemys scripta. The sequence goes on along the minus strand of NC_048320.1, from coordinate 2,590,580 downwards.
ACTTTGTCCACAGCAGCTGCCTGGTCCTGCTGTTTTCGTGCCGTGTGCCAAATGGCTGGGGTATGCTGATGTTCAGACGTCCCCCTGTGAGAGGAAAGACCATTCTTCTCTTCTGCAGAGAAACTGCTGGCTCTTCCGCATCTAGCATCCACCAAGGAAAGAGGCCTTTTAAATAGCAAAACAAAAAATCCCGATCCTCCTGGGCTGCTACTTTTTATTTCTTGGCCAATAACGAGGCTGCTACTAGATTTTATTTTCCTTTCACTCTGATATGGGGATTATTAAAGTTTATCTAACAGGGAATATGTCCTTTGTGGAGGTTGCTCCTCTTGCTGGTGGATTATGGAAAAAGCTTTAGACTGGTCTGGAATCCAGTTTCTACATTCTCAGTGGAAACACCTGCACAGTGAAGAAATAAATTGGCCTACAGCATGGTATTATGTTACCCAGGGTAGATCCTTACCTTTGTTTTAATTACAAAAGAGGCCACACTTTTAATAAGGGCTTCCTTGGTGTTTAACTGGCTTTGTCGGGACAGGCAAGTGGAAATGAAATTGTGTGTTGGATTTTGCTCCAGAAGACCTTTGCATTTGTCACTCGTTTTTCCCTTAATGGCTGAGCAGTGATCCTGAATCCAGCTTGTCTCTTTCCCACCCCCCTACTCCCCTTTGCATCCAATACTTTAAGTGCAGCTGGTCAAAGGGGGTGCAGACCTGGAAACACATGTTTTACAACTCTCAGTGGGTTTCTTACAGCCCTGCTGGGAGAGGGAGAGGGGAGGCTCTGACTGATTGGCTGCTTTTCCCACTGCCCTACCTCCTGCGGTAGAGCAGCCAATCAGAACTGCTGCAGGAAGCCGACAGCGCTCCCTCCCCCTCTTCTCTCAAGAACTGAAGCCATTCTCACATGAAGGGAGGGGGAGAGTGAGGAGCCCAGCAGCTCAGGGCAGCTCTGCTCCCCCCTCCCATCCAGTGAGCAGCAGGATGGCTCCTAGCCCCACCCCCTGAAACACCAGGCCTGGGAATGGGGGGAGGAAGCAGATGTGACATCGCTGTCACTCAGAGAGCAGCCCCCACTCAGATTTGCTCTCTCTGAGCTGCTGGGCTTTCCTCCTCAGCTCCTCCCCCTGTTCCCTATCTCCACGGCCACTCCACTCTCCAGCTGCCCTGTCTCGATCCGCCTCCGACTCAGCTCCCTCCTGCTCTGGCCTCTTGCTAAATCGTGGAGTTGCTTCTCCAAGAGCTGCCTTTGGCCCCTGCCGAACCCCCTGACATCTGTCAGCTGGGTCACTGTAACCTTCTCCATCTTGTGCCGCTGCCTCCCCATGTGCCCAAACCCCGTTGCTCACACCACGTCGTTCCCCCCCCCCCCCCCGGCCTGCCTGTCTTCTAGGACATCATTTTCAAGCCCCTTGTCCTCAGCTGCAAGGCTCCTGCATGATCCCACTGTCCATATCTCTGCTGCCATTTCTCCCTCTCACTTCCTCCCCATTCTTGTCTTACAGCTCCCTTTGTCTCCTTCCCCCGTAGTGTTGTGCCCTATGTCCCACTGCTCTCTGCCTCGTCCCTGAAGCATCCTTGATCTCCTCCTTGAGTCCCTCTGAATTGGTAACTCCCACAGCCCTCCATTTCCATGCCTTGCCATGGGCTTGTCTGTCTCTTTTAACTCAGACTGAACCCTCTGGGGCAGGGCCCTGGGCTTATCTCTGCGTGTGAATTGACTGCACTGTGCACACATGTGTTTTATAATAGCTCTCATGTCTGCTGTACCTTCCAGTCCGTGCTTCTTGCACTCTTGAGAGTTGTTCATTCTATGGGCAGAGTCCCCAGTGGGACCAAGCTGCCCAGCAGCACACCCTAAACTCCACAGCAATGTCAGTGCCACAAACTAGCCCTGATCCGATACCTCACCCTCACCCCAGCACAGCTGGTGATACTAAGTTCATGGTTGATGGAGGAGGTTGTGTCCATTTGAACCGACAAGAATCTCCACCCAACTGAGAGATCTGTGAAGTGCTTGTGAAAACCCCATTGCACACCAGCCTGGTACATGTGCAGAGCCCTGGCTTCCTGTTGTTCTCCCAGGGATTTCATTGCTGCCTGGAGCCTTCCATGTGACTTGTCACTCACTAGGATTCAGTGGGGGGTTCCCACTGAAAACTGGAGCTGTAGAATCCCAAACTAGCATCTGTCGCACAGACATCTGCGCCTGTCCCATGGTAATGTCATGGAGCTGCACCCAGCACATTCCTCTGCAAGTGGGAGCTTCCCAGCCAGTGAGGTTTCATACATGCTGGTAAAATTAGTTGTCCTGAATGCCAGCCCTTTCTGCCCAGTCCTTGCTGTGACAGCATCATTTTCAGGGGCTGCAGCCATGCCATGTGAGCTGTGAGCCAGCTGAGCAGGTAGGAGGGGCTCAGTGTGGCAGGAAGGGGTCTGTGGTTATTCAGCAGGCAGAACTGTTCCTTCTGCTCCGTGGTGCAGCATGGCATGTGGGCAGTATGGGCCACCTTTGGGGCGAGACGGGAAACGGAGCACTCCGCTACCTGCATTCATTAAGGATCCCATGACACTGTCTGTAAGAATTGACTCGTTAACCATCTTACCTGGGCAAAATGCCAGCAAAGGTCGTTGTATTCTGGCTAGCAATGTGTCTGGGTGCTTTGGGTTAGATTTAGCATCCTCTGGCACTGCCTGTCCTGAGCCCTGCTGGGTCATGGTGTCCCTCTGTTAGGCAGACAGGATTGTTCCCTACGGTACCTTAGCTGGGGGCTCATCCCATGTGATTGTTACCATTTAAAAACTAGTGAATTCTCAAGGGGAGGGCAGCTGGGGCCTGGCTTATTTCCTGGGTTGGGGGGGAAGCCAGTAGGGGGCACTGTGCCATGAGAATGGCAGGGCTGGATGGCTGGTAGGAGGCCTGGCAGATGGGTTGGAGATGCCCCCTTTCCACCAGGTGCCGGACCTCACCCTCCCCATTTCCGGGCTAAAAAGCAGCAAGGGACGGGTGCCCAGCAGAGCCAGGCGCCTGTGTGCAGACAGGCCGGCCAGCAAGCAGAAATGGGCATGGGGCATGAGGCTCTCTCCGTAACGCCTCACTGGAGGTGGGTGGTGGCGGCATGGGGCTTGCCGATCAGATGGGCAGGTTCGAATGCTCTAAGTTCGGGTGTGGTCATCACTGTGTATTTGAGTTACTCAGAGGAATGCACAGGGCTGTATATTGGCTGGGCATTTTATTAAAGCTCCTGTGAATCTAAATAATAAATCAGACCTGCAGGGGAGCCAGGCAGGGGGTAGAGGCAATACAGAGCTCCTCCTTATTACCTCAATGCACCCAGTTCAGTGTCGCAGGTGCTGGAGCCACTCCTCAATGGAGATTATTTGTCACCCTAAGAGCTTTCACTGCCGGGGCATTTCCAAATATTCAGCCTAATTACATCATATTATTCCTCTTACGAGCCCTTGTTCCACCCTGAGCAGCGCAAGTCTCCTGGGCGTTTATACCTTCGGTACCGGAGACTGCAGCAGGGCCGGCTCCAGGCACTAGCCGACCAAACATGTGCTTGGGGTGACACCTTGTAAGGGGCGGCCAATCTTCAGGTGCCGGGCCGCGCTTGGGGTTTTTTTTTTTTTTTTGGTTCGGCGGGGCGGCACTTGGGAAGGGGGTTGTTTCGGCGGTGTGGCGCTCAGGGGAGGAGGTTGTTTCGGCGGGGCGGCGCTCGTGGGGGGAGGTTGTTTCGGCGGGGCAGGGCGGCGCTCGCGGGGGGGAGGTTGTTTCGGCGGGGCAGGGCGGCGCTCGGGGGGGAGGTTCTTTTGGCAGGGCAGGGCGGCGCTCGGGGGGGGGGTTGTTTGGGGGGGGGGGGGCTTTTTTTTTTTTTTTTTTTTTCTTTTTTTGGGGCGGCAAAAAAGTTAGAGCCGGCCCTGTTCCTTGCTCACCCAAGTTGTGTGTGTGTGGAGCTCTTGTAGTTACTCATCCCCCTGGTCCTTGTCATGACGCTTTGCAGAGCGCCCTTCAGCTTGTCGAGATCTGGCTTAGGTGGTTTGCACAGCTCCGTGATGGGGCTGCTAGTCCGTACCCTCAAGGGAAGCCCTTGAGACATGGGACAGGTGGTGCAAGCAGTAGGCTCCATGCAGACAGATGCTGTGCAGAACTATGAGGCTATTGAGTAAGGGGATCTACAGGCCTAGGGGGCTGAGCCGCGACGTGTTCCATGATGAGCTAGCCCTGACCTCTCCCTTGGGGGAGCCTACCCTACTCCCAGGACCTTTTAGGGTTTTCAGCTAATGTGGGTGATTTCCCCTCTCATGTTACCTGCCGAGACACGAAGTGCTAAACGTCTGGTACCATTGTTCCAGCCATTACTGCAGCAGAGCCCTGTCCTGTGAAATGTTCACAAGCAGAAGCTCTAGAAAGTGTCACTTTCTGGAACCATGCTGCATTGGCTGGTGGGGGTTCATATTTAATGGCTCTCTTCCATCTCGAACTGCTGCAGCTACTTGGGCATTCCCCAGAGCCAGTGGGAAGCCCATAGGCCATAGGGATCAGATGCATTCCAGGATGGTTAGATGCTTAGTCACAACGCACTGGAGTTTTCCGTTACTTTCCCTTCTGGGTCATGAGCTGTGGCCTAGTTCTTATAGGAACTGTTGTAACCTCTGGGCTTCTCAACATTCTGCCGCATGGGACGTCTCTCTTCAGAGCCCCAAGCCCTCATCAGCTGTAGCTCAGCAAACTAGAGCTTCCTCTTTCATTTTTCAAGTGTGATCCTGCTGCTTCCCATCTGTAAATAGCAGGCCGGCTTCCAGCTGCAGCGGGCAGGTTTTCCTCTCCTACCACCACTTCCCTGTACCTGTGATGAGATCCAAATTCTCTTCTGACCCATGATGCACAGAACAGAGGAGACTAGCATGACCGTCCTGTGGTTGCACCTGGCTCTGACCAGACTGTAGAGTGACTCCATGTTTGCACTTTCTCTTACCAAGCTGTTTTTGACCCTCTGTGATGGGACCCCCAGGGTATAACCTGGAACTATGGGACCACCGTGTCCCCCTTAACTCTCCAGCCTGAGCTGTCTTCACAAAGCTATGCCAGTGACAACAATAACCCCCTCCAGGCGCTGTGATCACTCAGCCATCAGCATGGGAAGACCCACACTGAGCTAAATTGCATGAAGGCTCTGCAAGCCACTCACAAATTGTACAGAGAGAGGAACCAGCCAATCACCCCAGCCTTGCACCCCAGAACTATACCATCTTTCACGGACCAAGACTCCCTTGGACAGCGCAAGCTCATCAATTAGTTTGCCACTACATTAAAGGGTAGTGGATGTGCAGCAGCCCTTGTTCACCGCAGCTGAGATTCTCCAAGCACTTCCACCAAAACCGCACTGTTTTAGATAAAATATAACACAGATTTGTTAACTGCAGAAAGATGGATTTTAAGTGATTCTAAGGAACAGGCGCAGAGACCAAAGTTGGTTACATAGGAAATAAAAGTAAAAATGCAATCTAAATTCTACAGACTAAGGAAGGCTGGGTCTACACTGCGCTCTTTATCGCCGAGAGAGAGCTCTTCCAGTGACACAATAAAACCACCCCAACGAGGGTCTCCCGCCAACAAAGCACTGTCCATACCGGCGCTTTTTGTCATTAAAACTTTTGTCATTCGGTGTGTGGTTTTTTTCACACCCCGAGCAACAAAAGTTTTAACAACAAAATGTGCCAATATAGACCTGGCTTAAGGTTTGAATCGAGCAATTTCTCACCCTAATAGATGTTACAGTTCTTAATACACAGGCTGGATTCCCTTTCAGCCTGAGATCAATCTCCCCAGTTCAGTCTTTGGCCTTGGCTACACTGGCGCTTACAGCGCTGCAACTTGCTGCGCTCAGGGGTGTGAAAACACACACCCCCCCCGAGCGCAGCAAGTGCAGCGCTGTAAAGTGCCAGTGTAATCAGCGCCTCTAGTGCTGCACGCTCGCTCGCAGCGCTGCAAACTGTTCCCCTCGGAGAGGTGGAGTACATACAGCGCTGCGACTACACTCGCGCTTCACAGCGCTGCCGGCGCGACTACACTCCCCAAGTGTAGCCAAGGCCTTTGTCTTCCAGACGATCTTCCAGATGTTGAGAAGGGGGAGGAGAGAGGCCAAGGGGTGATGTCCACGTTCACTAATACTTTCTCTCCAGCTAGAAAGATCCTTGCTGTGACATGTTAGGCGGCCCACGTGCTCTTTGAGGAGTCTCTGGGAGAGTGGATTGTTCTTAATGGGCCATCAATGACTGTCTGGCCAATGTTAGTTGCTCCTTGGATGCCACTGAAAGGCCAGTTGTGGGTGTCTCCCACCCTTAGTAATACACATCTAGGAAAACTTCCTAACTTCAGATATGACAGTAACACACGTAATCCAACAGAATCATAACATTCAACAGATCATGACTTCTCAAATGGTACCTCACAAGGCATACTTTGTACAAAACACATCATAATCCTATCACAGTGGTGACTCGGGGGGTCCAAGGTGCTATTTGAGGTACAGAGCATCACATCCTCCCCTTGGCACCTATAATAGCTCCCTCCTGCCTGCGATGGTCTCCTGCCAGAGGGCTATTTTCTTCTGCAGAGTTTGAGGTTACCGGGATTCTGTTCAGTCAGCTTTAAAAATCACCACAGGAAGTCTCCTGCTCTTTGTGCTCCTGCATATCTCTGAGCACTGCGCTGGTTGTATTCGCTCAGGGATCAGCGCACAGGGATGTAATGAGAGACTTCACAAATCCAGGTGAGAAAATAAAGGCTGATTTGAGTTGGCTGGACAAGGAAAATAACTTTCCACCAATTTGTTTTTAAAATTTGTTTTTGGAAAAAAAAAATCTCGAATCGGGACAACTTTCTTGCGGGAAGGAATGCCCTGTCCTTCGTGGCTGCCCTGCTAGAACTCTGCACTCTGCTGCCCTGTGGGGCACGTGGAGCCAGCTGCCAGGGGGAGTAGAGAGTGGGGGGGGGGAGGTTAGCTGTCAGCTTAGATGTCCTAGGAGCCATAGGCTGGAGGGGGCAACTTGGGGAGCCTGCCCCCACTAATGAACTTGTCAGTGAGTGGGACAGCAGAGCTGGTGTGGAACCGGTGCCCGGCTGGGTGATTCTGCGCGTGCACCCTCGTCCCTGAAGGGTGACCAGATGTCCCGATTTTATAGGGACAGTCCCGATTTTTGGGTCTTTTTCTTATATAGGCTCCTATTACCCCCCACTCCCGTCCTGATTTTTCACATTTGCTGTCTGGTCAACCCTAGGTCCCTGCTGGCTCAGGACCCCCTTGTTCAAATGGCTTCGTGTTCCTCCTCGCCCAGGGGTTGGGTCCTCAGTGCACCAGGGCAGCAGCCGTGGGTTGGGGGTGGCCGTAGAGGCCTCATGGAACAGGGAAGGGATGGTTCCTGGCTCCTCTCTACCTGCACGTGGCTCTGGGGACGCTGCCCCAGGGTCTCGGGTTAAGTGCTGGGCACCAAGACTGGGACGGAGCAATGGAAGGGAATGCTGAGGCTGGAGGGATAGGCCTGCTTGGAGCCTGCTGCTCCGGAGCGAACTCCCACCTCCCTGCTACAGGCTTCCTGCAGCCGGAACCTCTCTTCCCACTGGAATGAAGGTGCTTCCTCTGCTCCTCCCCACGGCTGTTTCTTGGTTCCTCTACTGGCCCGTAAAGGGGCTCAGCTCAGGCAAAGCAAACTTAAACCCTTGTTTTCAAACACCACTGGAAGCAGCCCAGCCTCCCCGTGCAGCGTTTGCAGCCCAGTCCCTGCAGCATCCATCCTGCCTGGTGTGAGAGCTGGCCCGGTTCCTTGTTGCTCACATGGAGCGGAGGGCAAAGGCGGAAAAACAGCATGAACAGTGCAGAGCGAACTGGACTTTCAGGTGGATCTGAGGTCAGCCAGTGCTGGTGTCTGTGGGAACTAGGGGGTGCTAGAGCAGACAGCGAGGGGCCTGCTGGACTGAATTCAGGCAAGCACCTTACTGGGAAGTTGGGGGCTGAGCCTTGCTGTCTAAATCAAACGAGACAAATCCAGCCAATGAGGCATTCTGCGGTCCTTCCCTGGCCCTGCCCCCATCCCGTGGGGTGGGGCTTCCTGCACATTACAGCCCCTGATCCTGGAGGTGGGAAGAGAGAAAATGGCACCAACTCCCCCCCTCCCAGTTAAGCCCTGCACAAATCCTGGAGATATGGGACACAACTTGCTCCCCGGGCGAACTCCTTCCCTTCCTGACCTGCTCACCCCGGCCCCTGCCCCAGGAGAAGGGAGAAGCTGCCAGATGCCCACCACATGCCAGGAGGGGAAGCAGGAAGGGAAATTCTGGGAGTGGCTGTCCATTGCTGCAAAGGGCTTTTGTTTTCTCCGAGTTACCAGCGGTAAATGTATTGCACGCAGGAGGATCAGAGCCATTTTCCCTGTAGTCTGGTGCTGTCCTCAGACCTCATTTCTAATGTGGTGTAATCACGTCCAGTTGTGTCGGAAGCTGGAGAAAAACTTGTGCTCCTTAGCAGACAAGGGTCTGATGGGATGCAAAGGAAACCAGCTCTCTTGGGGCTGGCCACTTTCAGTCTCCTAAGGAAGATCCAGCGCTGAGACGGGACATGCACGCAGTGTGGTTACAGGAAGAATTTTCTTCACTGCTGTCATCTCCCCCGTTCTAACCTACAGATCCTCTTGATGTGAGGAAGTTGGTGAGAATCTCGGTTCTGTGAATTCGCTCTCTGTATTGTTCAACAGGAAACGAGGGAGCGAGCAGAAGGCAAGTTGAGACCAGCTTTAGTCACCAACACGCGCAGTCAGAAACAGGTTCCCTGGGCTGCTCCTGCCGCGGCAGGCATAGGGGCCGCGGCAAGCTGCTCTCCAGCAGTCGGCAAAGCTGGCACCAGAGTGCCACGGAAATACAGCCAATGGAAACTGGTGCGACACCACCGTAGTGACCATGCTGGAGAGGAGCTAGCAAGATGTGAGCCTGCAGGTAAATGCACCGGGCATTTCTGAGCGAGGCTGAGTGATGAACAGCCGGGTCGCTGGCTGACTCTCGGAAAGTTGTCGGGGTGGGATGCTCTTTGCCAGAGCCTTGGTTTCCCTCATGCTGTTGAAAGAGACTGCAAAGTCAGCAAGGGAGTGTAATCTCCAAGGCAGCTGGTGGGGATCAATAGCTGTTGGTGGAATTGAGCCCATAGGGGGGTGTGCTTGTCTCAGCTGGAGACCTGGCGATTGGTTTCTCTTTCGCCCTGCAGCTCCCATGAGAGAGTTTGACACACAGGAGCCAAATGAAATCTGATGGTTTTCCAGGTCAGTGGTCATAAGCCACAGTATAATTACAGAATTGCAGAGCGGCCAATGCTAAACATTTCACCGCGGTTAGCAATCCAGACGGCTTCACGGATAATAGTCTGACTTTACAATGGGGCATGCGCTTGAGTCTATTCAGTGTTACCATGTTTGGGCGTATTTAATCTTGGGCTGTACCTGGAGCTGAGACACGCGAGTGAATGGCAGGTGCTGTAGCAAATTGGTTTGGAGGCTGTGCTGCTGGGGGCTCTGGACTTGATCCTAGGATTTTTAAAGGGTTGATGCTTGTGCTCAGCTCCCCAACCATCAGGGCAATTAATGAGAGGCCTCCCTGTTGGGCTGGCCTGGGAGCTTCACATCAGCCACCAGGAGCAGGGTTTCCAAGGCTCCAAGTGTGAGGCTGACATGGCCCCTCCTTGAGGCCTTTCTGAAAATCCCAGACCCATCAGGAGACGTTTCCTGCTTTGGGGAAGGGCTTTTCGAAGGATGTTCTCCCCCAGTCCCCTGGGCTCACTGCACTGGGTCCTGCGTGGTGTCAGGGCAGCCCCCTGGGGGGGGAGGCACAGGGGGCGCGGATTTGGAGCCAGCCCCTGCTTCTGCTGAGCTCCAGACAGCACTCCCTCCCAGTGATGGCAGCAGTGCAGGATTGTGCGCTGGAGCTGAGCTTCTGTGGACGGACAAACAGGCTCGCTGCCAGGGGAGCAGGGGGATGTTCTCTGGCCTAACTTGTGGTGGAGCTCCAACGAGATGATCTAATGGTCCCTCCTGTCCCACTTCTTGGATCCACATTCAGCGGGGCTCTGTTTGGTCCAAGCAGCCCCGTGCCTGGAGCATGCCGTGGCACCATCTCCTGCGGTAGCTGGTAAAAGGGAGAACGCGGGGGGAGTGGAGTAAAGGCAGCCCATCCTGAAGCGTCACGTCGCGTCTTTTGTGCATGTCTTATTGTTCTCCGCGTTGGAAGGAGACGCTAGCCTGGGCCCTGCTTGCCTGTCTGCCATTCCCGGGCTCCCCAAGGCAGAGAGACAACTAGAGACTAGGTTGCCTTGGAAAACCGTCTCACAGACACTGTGTGTCTAGCACAAACACTGCCAGGCTGGGTCAGACCTGAGCTGCCTCCTGCTCAGTGTCCTGTCTTTGACAGGGGCCAGCACCAGACACTGCAGAGGAAGGTGCAAGAACCCTGTAGTAGCAGATGGGGGGGGGATAATCTGCCCTCTCATCGAATATCAGGGTTGGAAGGGACCTCAGGCGGTATCTAGTCCAATCAGGACCAATCCCCAACTAAATCATCCATGAGTTCTCCTGGGCTCTGATAGTCAGAGATTGCATCTGAGTTTAAACCAGGAGATTTAATACACCTCCCCAAATGTTAGATAGCATTAACTATTCTAACTCTGCATATTCTTGTATGCAATCTCTTTTAATCTTGTTAAGCCTTTGGCCTGAACATCTTCCTGTGGCAGAGAGTTCCACAGTCTAATTACCTGTTGAGCATAAAAGATATTTCCTTTGATAGGGTTTGAATTTTAATGGCATTTATTGTCCTCTTGCTCTCGTTTTTATGAGACAGGGAGAACGGATGCTCCAATCTCCCTTCTCTACCAGTCATTATGTACAGACTTTTATCATGTCCCCTCTTATTTGTCTCCTTTCTAACAACCCTACTTGTTTCAGTCTCTCTGCACAGGGAGTTTTCCCAGGTACTTGATCATTCTCTGAGCCCCTCCAGTTCTGCAATACCCCTTGTGAGATGGGCTGACCTGTACAGCTCACCGCGTCCAGGCTCCCAAGTGAGCCATATCAAGCCATTAGGCTATTCCTTGTGTTATTCTCCATCCCACGGCTGATTCGGCTGCACATCTGGCTGGTTTTCCTGGCAGCAGTCGAGAAGAACACGTAGCTTTATTGTGACTTGGCTCCTGCAGGGGGATGAAATGCTGTTTTCCTGTCATTATATTATTGCCGCAACACTCGGAGACCTCGGTCAGGATCCGGGCCCCACTGTGCTAGGTGCTGGCCGAACGTGGCAGGAGGCTGGGCTCTTTTCTGACCCACATTCAAAGAACTAATTATTGTGTCAGCTCCACAGCTCTCGCCGCCAGTTTGATTCATTGCCTGATTTATACTGCTGCCGCCTCTCCCTCTCCTCCCTAGCGATGCCAGAGGCGCATGCCGACAGTTCTGCAGCATACCGGGACCTTCTGGCACCAACCCAGCCCAGGATGGGGGGTAGGAAAAGGTCACTGAGCCACATTTCCCCATGCCCAGCTCCAGCTGCACCAAACAGCTGGGCTCAGCAGGGACCGAACCTGTAGGCTCTGAGTACCCACCACACATAGCTCTAGAATCATAGAATATCAGGGTTGGAAGGACGTCAGGAGGTATGTAGTCCAACCTCCTGCTCAAAGCAGGACCAATCCCCAGACAGATTTTTGCCCCACATCCTTAAATGGCCCCCTGTCAGGGTTTCCTCCCCACTCTGAACTTTGGGGTACAGATGTGGGGACCTGCATGAAAAACCCCATAAGCTTATTTTTACCAGTTTAGGTTTAAAACTTCCCAAGGCACACATTCCTTCCATGACCTTGGCATTTCTGCCACCACCAAGTGATTTAAACAAACATTCAGGGAGGGCCACTTGGAGCCCCCAAAATATCCCCCCAAACCTCTACACCCCCTTTCCTGGGGAGGCTTGAGAATAATATCCTCACCAATTGGTTACAAAATGAGCACAGATTAAACCCCCTGGATCTTTAGGACACTGAAAAACAATTCGGTTCTTAAAAGAAGTTTATTAAAACAATTACCTTTGTACAATCAGGATGGAAGATAACTTTACAGGGTAACAAAAAGATTTAAAACACAGAGGATTTCCCCTCTAGGCAAAACTTTAAAGTTACAAAAACAGGGATAAACCTCCCTCTTAGCACAGGGAAAATTCACAAGCTACAACAAAAGATAATCTAATGCATTTTCTTGCTATTACTTACTATTTTTGTAATATTAGATGCTTAGTTTAGATATGGCCTAGGGAGATGTATTTTCCCTGCCCTGGTTCCTCACTGACCCGGAGAGAACAAAGGAACCCAAAACAAAAACCTTCCCCCACAGATTTGAAAGTATCTTCTCCCCTTATTGGTCCTTTTGGTCAGGTGCCAACCAGGTTATCTGAGCTTCTTAACCCTTTACATGTAAAGGAGGGATTAACCCTTTACAGGGTAAAGAGGGATTTTATGCTACCCTTAGCTGTATGTTTATGACACCCCCTCAAGGATTTAACTCACAACCCTGGGTTAGCTATCCCTGCCCCAGGGATGCAGGGGGAGCGCTGGCTTAAAGCGAGGGCACTTAGGGATGCCACCTTTTTACCACTGACATCTAGTTGTAGATGCCTCAGTTTTGGGGGACCCAGCATCAGACACTTCCAGGATGATGGGGGGGTGGGCCGAGCACCCCCAGGCCGGGCGGTGTTGAGAGCAACCCAGGGAGTCTCAAGTTGGTCTCCCAGGCACTGAGGCAACTTCTGGCCACTCCCCCAGGTCCTGTGTCAGGATTGGGCCCACATGCCCAGCTGAGTCACTGTAGCAGTTGAGGCCAGTCCCCAAGCCTGGCCCAGGCTCTGGGGAAAAGGTCACAATCTCTGTGCTCCTCCGATTCCTGGGGCCACCAGTCACGGACTGCCCCACTGTGGCTGTCTCCAACAACACTCCCCCCAGGCATGCCCTAGACCCATCCCTTTGCCGGCGTGAGGGAGCAGGAAAGGTTGGTGCAAGGCTGGGTCTGGCAGCTCTGTGCCATCTGGGATGCACCAAGCCTCATCTTGCGGCAGGGAGCTGCAGTGATTTGCTTCCCACAACGCCCCTTTCCCTGTGACGGTGAGCACACCAGGCACAGCTGTAAACTCCACTGCCCAGGGTTACAGAGCCTGGAGAGCACCTCCCCCGCTCTAAACCCCTGCTGCCTCTTCCCGACTGCCTCTGGGGCGTGCACACCTAGCAGCTCCCCCTTGTTGTGTGCAACTGCCCAACCGACCGTGCCGGCCCCAGGCACGAGATGCGCTCTGGCCTGGAGTAGGCAGGAGGTAATGGATCTCCTGGGCCTGTGGGGAGAAGAGGCTGGGCAGGCCCAGCTCTGAACCAGCCATGGAAACAGCTTGCCTGGCGGGGTGCAGAAGAAGGGGTATGGCAGGACCAACAGCAGTGCCACGTGGACGTAAAGGAACTTCGCCAGCGAGACCAGCGATAGATCTGGTGGTGTCCCCCAGTTCCGCTTTTACACCAAGCTCCATGCCATACAGGCAGAGACCCACCATGAACAGTGAGGACGAGGGGGGAAGATGTGGCAAGCCAGGAACCCGTCTGAGACTCCGCCACAGACTTGCCAGTACCTCCAGGCGAGTGTGAAGGAGCCTGATGCCGAGGAACATTGTGTGTGCATTTCTCCTGATGATGATTAAATGTAAAGATAGTGCCTAGCCCATCCTCACGCTAACAAGACACCGGTATCAACTTTTCCTTGTTCACTTGGACGAGAAGAGCTGGAGGCACAACAAACAGAGGTAGTGGGGACATCTGCTTTTCCCCTGTACAGCCAGGTGGTGGGGGGCATGCGGAGCAGGGGGGTTAGGGACACGGGGGTGTCCCTTGTATCCTCACTTGATAATCGCCCTGTTCTGTTCATTCCCTCTGGGGTACCTGGCACTGGCCGCTGTCGGAAGACGGGACACTGGGCTAGATGGACCTTTGGTCTGACCCAGTGTGGCCGCTCTTACATTATGTTCTCCTGAGAGAGCTCGATGAAACTTCCACAGAGGTTTCTAGGGATGGCAGCCTTATTTCTTCCTCCACAGTAGGACCCTTTCCCATGCCACTCTGCAGCAAGTTCGGCTGGCACCATTGCAGTGCACAGGCTAATGTCACATGTGCCAGGGACACTTTGGGCTCTGTGGCTTTGTTCCCCTCAGGAGTGAGATCAGCTAAAGCCACCAGTGCCTGTGGAAAATAGCGTCAACCTTCAGTGTCATTGCTCTGCACTCGTACCCGTGCTATAGCCAATGACACTTCATTGTTTCATGCAACCAAAAATCCTCCCGCCCTTTCTCTTAGTGGGCCACCCACACCATGGCTGGGGCTGGAGAGCAGTTCTGGGCAGACGCGCCCCAAAGCTGAAGTGTCAATAAGCATGTCTTATTAGGGAATAGAGGCAGGGAGTTCTGAAATGAATCTGCCCCTTTCCGTTGTGCCTGTAAATCCAGTGTGTGGTTTCTCTGTGACTGCTGCAGTTGTAGCTTGAGCGATCCCCTCCAGGCCTGCAGAATGCCTGACCCTGAGGAGGAGGAGGAGGAAGACTGGGGAGGACAAAGGGCCTAGAGGGCCATATGTCCATCAGCCTGGAGAAGGGAAGAGCAGAGAGAAAGGCCCCGGAGTCCCAGCAGGACAAGGAGAGGGAGATGCAGCAGGACATGATGTGATTGCAGAGCCATTATCCTTGAAAATTCGTGGCAATTGCGGGAGGTCCCGGATGATTGGAAAAAGGCAAATATACTGCCCATCTTTAAAAAAGGGAAGAAAGAGAACCCAGGAAACTACAGCTTCACTTAAGTCCCCAACAAAATCATGGCACAGGTCCTCAAGGAATCCATTTTGAAGCACTTGGAGGAGAGGAAGGTGATCAGGAACAGTCAACATGGATTCACCAAGGGCAAGTCATGCCTGACCAACCCTGATTGCCTTCTGTGATGAGATAACTGGCTCTGTGGATATGGGGAAAGCAGTGGATGTGATATATCTTGATTTTGGCAAAGCTTTGATATGGTCTCCCACAGTATTCTTGCAAGCAAGTTAAAGAAGTATGGATTGGATGAATGGACTATAAGGTGGATAGAAAGCTGGCTAGATTTTCGGGCTCAGTGGGTAGTGATCAATTTTGTCCATGTCTAGTTGGCAGCCGGTATCAAGCGGAGTGCACCAGGGGTCAATCCTTAGGCCGGTTTTGTTCAACACCTTTATTAATGATCTGGATGATGGGATGAATTGCACCCTCAGCAAGTATCAGGGGGTAGCCGTGTTAGTCTGTATCTACAAAAACAACAAGGAGTCTGGTGGCACCTTAAAGACTAACAGATTTATTTGGGCATAAGCTTTCGTGAGTAAAAACCTCACTTCTTCGGATGCATAGAGTGAAAGTTTATAGATGACACTAAGCTGGGGGGAGAGGTAGATATGCTGGAGGGCAGGGATAGGGTCCAGAGTCTAGACAAATTGGAGGATTGGGCCAAAAGAAATCTGATAAAGTTCAACAAGGACAAGTGCAGAGTCCTGCATTTAGGAAGGAAGAATCCCATGCACCGGGCTACAGGCTGGGGACCGACTGGCTAAGCAGCAGTTCTGCAGAAAAGAACCTGGAGATTACAGTGGATGAGAAGCTGGATACACGTCAGCAGTGTGCCCTTGTTGCCAAGAAGGCCAACAGCATATTGGGCTGCATTAGTAGGAGCATTGCCAGCAGATCGAGGGAAGTGATTATTCCCCTCTCTTTGGCACTGGTGAGGCCACACCTTGAGAATTGTGTTCAGTTCTGGTCCCACCACTACAGAAGGGATGTGGACAAATTGGAGAGAGTCTAGCGGAGGGCAATGAAAATTATTAGGGGGCTGGGGCACATGACTTATGAGGAGAGGCTGAGGGAACTGGAGTTATTTAGTCTGCAGAAGAGAAGAGTGAGGGGGGATTTGATAGTTGCCTTCAACTATCTGAAAGGGGTTTCCAAAGTGGATGGAGCTCGGCTGTTCTCAGTGATGGCAGATGACAGAACAAGAAGCAATGGTCTCAAGTTGCAGTGGGGGAGGTCTCAGTTGGATATTAGGAAACACTATTTCACTAGGAGGGTGGTGAAGCACTGGAATGGGTTACCTAGGAAGGTGGTGGAATCTCCATCCTTAGAGGTTTTTAAGGCCCGTCTTGACAAAGCCCTGGCTGGGATGATTTAGTTGGGGTGGTCCTGCTTTGAGCAGGGGGTTGGACTAGGTGACCTCCTGAGATCTCTTCCAGTCCTGATATTCTATGATTCTATGACACAATGGGGCTTCTCAGGGAGCAAACCAAGTGCTGCAGACTCTGGTTGACCTACAGGTCCTTGCAGTCCTTGAAGAACTTCATGGTATCAGCTCCCTACATCCCCCAACATATGATGTGGTGTCACAGGCTGCAGCAGTACCCTACCACGCCCCGCTGAGGGATAGCAAGGAAAACCACAGCCTCATCTACCTGACCTGTGAGAACCACGTGTGTGTGTGGGGGGGGGGGGGGGAGCCACAGTGGACTACATTCGTGTGCTGAACCACACAGAACTGTTTGTTGCCGTTCCAATTTTAAAGTCACGTTCTGTTCATTTATGTTAAAACTTTGTATTGCATCACCTGTTGCTCTTCTGCCTGGGGTTTGCCACTCAGTAAATGTATATTTGTGGAGAATAAACTGCTCTGTATTACTTCCCAGCATACATTCCAGAATGCACGGTGGTACGTGTTGTACTTAAAGTACTGCACAGGATCTTTTCAGGGGGAATAAGGCAAAACGCCACATTTATTAGTGATACATGTATTCATTAACACTGTATTATATGCATATAATATATTACACTTACACTCACACTCACACACACACACACACTCCGTCTTGTTGTTACCAATTAGTTGCTCCCCTTAACTTCACTGGCCAGGTGAGTTAGATGGGGGAGGGGGTGGAGCCGGGCTTCTGCCGATCCGGATCGATGCTCCCATGTTGACAAGACGAGACCCGGGGTCCTCTGCAAGACACCTCACTTCTATAGCAGCTTTCCTCTTATGCAAATCTAGACCAGATTCAAACTCTGTGTCTGTGTCCATTGGTCCTTTGTGCTGCTTTCTTTTGAGTGTTGTCCCAATGCTACAAAGAGGGTGTTTCCAAAAAAAGGTGCTTGCTTCTAACCCCCGAGGCCTGGTCTTTAATGAGCCCACTTGACACATTTTATTGTTCTTGGGTCTGGCTCCCAGCCCCTCTCCAACAGTTGAGGCTGTCTGGAGGTGCTGCCTTCCATGCCTTGCTCATCCACACCTCATTCATTCAACAGGGCAATTGATTAAGGGGGGGGGGGGAGGAGAGCTCTTGTTCTACTGCTAGCAAAAAGAAATTTTTCTTCTATCTTATTTTATCCTTAGGGGCTATAATATTATACCAAGGGCAATGCAAAGTTTCTAAATGAGGCTTTGATACAAAGTCCCATGAAAACAGAGGTCACACATGGGTAGACCCACCACAAGGTTATGTGAAGAGGCACAATGTAAAGTCATATGAAAATTATCAGAGATTGATCTACATTGTCCCCCTTTTGACCTCTCAAGAACAATTCTTGAGTGGTCACCATATAAATCTTTTGTATTTGTTGCAAACAAACCAAACAGTTATAACCAGGTGAATATAACTAAAACCATTACAATTGACTAAACACCAGATATAACATAAACACAAATGCAAACAATTATAATTATAATAATTGGAAATACAACAAAACCATTACCATTCCAATAATTGGGTACATTGACAAACAAAATGAGGCCCAAGTTTGATGCTGCAATAGCCATCAAACAATAAAAGTCACTGAGGTCAGGACCTTCTTAAGCACACACAACAAATAAGATTTTGTAGGAGTACCACAGTTGTTATGCAAGGTTAAGCTGATTTGGACTTAAACTAACATTTAATTGCTAAAATGTTGTAGAATTTCCTATTTTTAACAGTTGTTTTCAGAGGTTTCTGGGGACCTGAAAGATGGGGCCATACAATTATGGGCCAAGGTCTTACAGGTTATGGAGGCCCAAGGGTTTGGGGAAATAGAATCAGAGTGCATAGAGGAAACTGTGGAATTAACAATACAAGCAAATGTAATTAACAATACAAATGTATTAATAACAAAAATTAACAACAAAATGATTATTAGAGAACCTGACAAAACAAAACAAAATAAACCTGATGCACTGGGGACTAAAGTTTTTTGGACACAAGTGGTGATTGATAAGTTGGATGGAGATGGGGGAAGTAGAGAGAGGAAAAGACATTTGCCCTGTCTAATGTAGTATCCCCTCTCTCTCTGGACCCAATGCTAGCACAGGACATCACTAGAGACAGACACAGAACATGCAACACAGAACACTGAACACAGACTTTGTCATGACACTATAACCATGGTATTTTATAACTCTTCAGCTGGTACCAGCTCTTCTGATGTTCTGGTTCAGAGCCTGAAAGATAGAAGCTTGGAAACAAATTAGCACAGTGCTTCCACCCTGGCAGAACCTGCTTGGTCTCTGCCACAGTGTGTTTGGTACTTGGGGCTGCACAAATGCTAATTAAATGGTGCATTTCTTGTGAGTGTAAATCCTCCCTTTCTCTTAGTAAAAGGGCGTTAACACTTCATCTAGAAAAAAAATTCTGTTTTAAAATCTCCAGCCATTTTGCCATGGCCTGGAGATCTGAGGCAGAAGCAGGCACTGTTGTTAATTGTTTCAATGGTATTTTGGCCCTGGGAGGAGGAATTTACCCAAATATCCCCCGTCCCAATCTCCAGAGGGGTCCCAAAGGTCTGCCCCCTTCTGGGGTCTTAAATGTTTCTTCTCCTGATGTTACTGCTGCTGTAAGATTTGAGAGTGCTGTTTTAACTCTCTGTACCCAACCTGTTTTTAGTTTCTTTATCTGTTGCTTGCCTGGGCCCGATCCTGCTTTTTTTAATAAACAGTTTCTTTCCATGGGCACAAGCCTTGTTCCACTACCAATTTAGCAAGGAGGGTGGGCTTTTTAACTAGCTCCCACCCTTCCTGGTTCTGTTTCTTAAACATTTTCTTCTAAATTGTGAAATTACCACAATATTACTTACAAAAAACAAAACAAACAAACATAAACCACACTACACTGCCCAAACTCCTATATCCTTCATAGTTTGGTTTAACAGAACAAGATTTGTATCTTATGTTTTTAACCCACTCTGGGCCAGAGGGAGAGACTCTAAGCCTCCCTCTGTATTACTCGGTCTGCTACCACCAAGGGTTCATACACCAATTATACAAATCCTTCCCCGGATCAGATCCTTCCCCGGATCAGAGTGAGAAACACTAAGTTCTCCTCTTTAGCTCAGTCTTGCTACGGCTGATCGTGTATGTACCTCTACAACACAATTTAAACCTAAACTCCTATATCCTTCAGAGTTTGGTTAATCCTTCCCTGGATCAGAGTGAGAAACACTAAGTTCTCCTCTTTAGCTCAGTCATGAACACAATTTAAACCTAAACTCCTATATCCTTCAGAGTTTGGTTAATTAACTGAAAGTTTACGCTCTTTTTCCTATAGTGCCAGGCTTGCTAAAGCTGGCGGTGTGCACACCAGTTTTATAATAACTGTGGATTCTATGCTTGCTCCCCCTTTCGCATTCTCCACCAAAATGTTATACTTAAAGTACTGCACAGGATCTTTTCAGGGGGAATAAGACAAAACGCCACATTTATTAGTAATACATGTATTCATTAACACTGTATCATATGCATATAATATATTACACTTACACTCACACACACACAAACACACTCCGTCTTGTTGTTACCAATTAGTTGCTCCCCTTAACTTCACTGGCCAGGTGAGTTAGATGGGGGAGGGGGTGGAGCCGGGCTTCTGTCGATCCGGATCGATGCTCCCATGGAAGTTCCATCGAGAGTTCTCAGGAGAACATAACATACCAGTCCAGGACTAGCCGGTGCTCGTTTCTCAAGCCCAGAAGTGATGCTGTGCTGCCAGCAGATTCTCTGTGAACGCCACCCACAATCTGGAATTGTTTCTCGCTGCATCCCTCAGCAAACTGACCTCCAAGAAACTGTCGTGTTCCCCATTGTTGCAGTAAGTCCCACAGGTCTGCAAATACAGGAGAATCATGCGGCCTGTATTTGTGAAGTTCATGAGAATAGTGCCAAGCTCTGTGAGCTCCAGGCCTCTGTCAGAGATGTTGGATACCTGAAAAGTGGCACGCAATTTTGTGGGATTTTAAAAAGACATGACAACTATGGGGTATGGATGGCATTATGGTCTGGAGAAAGTTACATGCGGAGAACTTGACCCTGAGCTCCCAGAGATCCCTGGGCGAGTCATTTCTACCCTACACCACAGTGCAGAAAAATTCCCAAAAGACATCACACTGAATAGTGGTGCATGGCACACTGGGATACCTACCTGTGGTGCACCACACTTTGCATTGACACAAGCACTTCTGGTCAGTACATGCAGTGTCAACGCAAGCAGTCAGGTTAGGCATGTGCACAAGCCATATACAAACTTTGGCAGCTGGATGCCGACATAACTTGTGTTGACCAAAGTTTGTAGCATAGACACGGCCTAACGTGGTGCCTTCATAGCCAAAGCTCATATGCCCAGGTAACTGAGGGCTCAGTCCTGTGCTCTTTGGTTTCATTGGTCCAGGGTGGGTACCGCATAGAGCCCTTGCATGTAAACAGGAAAGGTGAACGTGGAGACAAAGCAGCTCATTTAATATCAGAGACACGCACCGTTGAAACACATCATCAGCAATGCCAGCCTCAGACACTCAGCCGTCATGAATCAGGCCTGCAAACGTCATGAGACTGGTTTGAAGATCATAAGTGTTTAAAAAATAATACATTTTGTGTCCTTTTTGTATTTCTTCTAGTCTCTGAGTCTTTACAGGGCACATGGGTCATGTTTTCAAGCTTTTCTCCACAATTATGAGGGCTAAAAAGTCCTTTTTTTAAAAAGTGGAGATTTCCCCCATAATCCCAGGAGGTGGGGCTTTAACACCAAACACCATGATACTCAAGATAAAAGTCACACAAGCTGGCAACCTCTGGATTTTGAGGGGAGGTAGTTACTGGTGAGGGGTAGAGTCATAGGTGCCGATTCTGTGGGTGCTCTGGGGCTGGAGCACCCAGGGGAAAAATTAGTGGGTGCTCTGCACCCACCAGCAGCCAAGCTCCCCACCCCACCCCCCTGCTTCACCTCCTCCTCCACCTCCTTCCCTAAACGTGCCGCATCCCCGCTCCTCCCTCCCAGCGCTTGTCGCCGCCAAACAGCCTTCACCCAAGCTGCCTTCCACTTTCAAATTCTCAACCAGTTCCTCCCTATTTATCAAAAATCAAATCTAGACCAGCCTCTCCCCTAGTAGCTGTCTCCACCTTCTGAAATAAAAAATTGTCTCCAATACATTCCAGTAACTTGTTGTATAATCTGTGCCCTGCTGTGTTATTTTCCCAACAGATGTCTGGGTAGTTGAAATCCCTCATCACCACCAAGTCCTGTGCTTTGGATGATTTTGTTAGTTGTTTAAAAAAAGCCTCATTCACCTCTTCTCGCTGGTTAGGTGGTCTGTTGTAGACCCCCTAGCATGGTATTACCCTTGTTTTTTATCTGCTTTTATCCTTAGCCAGAGACTTTCAACAAGTGTCTCCTAGTTCCAAGTGTATACATCTTTGATAAATAAGGCAACACCTCCTCGCTTTTTCCCTGCATGTCCTTCCTGAGCAAGTTGTACCATTCTATACTAATATTCCAGTCATGCGTATTATTCCATCAAGTCTGTGATGCCAACTATGTCACAGTTGTGTTTATTAACTAGCATTTCTAATATACTGTGCTGGGGCTTGCTCACCACATTGGCTGCCCTGTCTCATACCATCTCTGGGTACAGAGGGGGGCAGTTGCCAAGGGGAGGGCCCCGATCTGGCACGTACAGAACATCACAAGGAGGGACCTGCCAGGGTGGCTTTCCAAGCACCCAGAGCTGGGGGGAGACACAGCAGTCACACACACAGTTTACAGGGAACAACACGCAGGGGCAGAAACATACATCAGTCCCCACAATATTTCCACTAGCCCTCTGCCCCCTCTCTTCCTGGTCCACCACTCCTGGGCGGTGCTAGTAACAGCACCTTTAGTTAAGGTTGCCTGTTACTTCTCATTCTAAGACCCTGGTTTGGGTTGCTTATAACTTTGTCAAAGTTCAACCATTCAGGCTGAAATCTTCCAGGCTGGGTCTCAGGCTCCCAGCGCCGGTAGCTATGCCCCTGGTGGAGGGTGGGGTGTTTTGGGGAGAGCTCTCTCCCAGCACTGGTGCTGCGACTACACAGCCATATGGCAGTGCTTTAACGTTGCTAATGAAGACATACCCTAAGTTACTATCTTTCTTTGAGACGAGAACTGATTTTTTAGACAAAGGAAATGCAGTAGATCTAATCTACCTGGATGTCAGTAAGGCATCTGATACAATTTTACATGAGAAATTATTAGTTAAATTGGAGAAGATGTGGATTAATGTGAGAACTGAAAAGTGGATAAGGAAGTGGTTGAAGGGGAGACTACAACGGGTCATACTGAAAGGTGAACAGTCAGGCTGGAGGGAAGTTACTAGTGGAGTTCCTCAGGGTCAGTCTTGGGACCAACCTTATTTAACATTTTTATTACTGACCTTTGCACAAAAAGTGGGAGTGTTCTAATAAAATTTGCAGATGATACGATGTTGGGAGGTATTGCCAATATGGAGGAGGACCAGAATATCATACAAGAAAATCTGGATGACCTTGTAAACTGGAGTAATAGAAATGGGATGATATTTAACAGTGCAAAGTCCTGCATTTAGGGACTAACAATAAGAATTTTTGCTATAATCTGGGGACTCATCAGTTGGAAGTGACAGAGGAGGAGAAAGACCTGGGTGTATTGGTTGATCCCAGGATGACTATGAGCTGTCAATGTGATGCGGCCGTGAAAAGGCAAATGCAGTCCTGGGATGCATCAGGAGAGGTATTTCTAGTAGAGACAGGGAAGTGTTAGTACCATTATACAAGGCACTGATGAGACCTCATCTGGAACACTGTGTGCAGTTCTGGTCTCCCATGTTTAAGAAGGATGAATTCAAACTGGAACAGGTGCAGAGAAGAGCTACTAGGATGATCTGAGGAATGGAAAATCTGCCTTATGAGAGGAGACTCAAATTGGTTGGCTTGGTTAGCCTAACCAAATGAAGGCTGAGGGGTGATCTGATCGCTCTCTATAAATACATCAGAGGGATAAATACCAGGGAAGGAGAGAAGTTATTTAAATTAAGCGCCAATGTGGACACAAGAACAAATGGCTATAAACTGGCCATCAACAAGTTTAGGTTTGAAACTAGGCAAAGGTTTCTAACCATCAGAGGAGTGAAGTTCTGGAGCAGCCTCCCAAGGAGAGCAATGGGGGCAAAAAAACCCTAACTGGCTTCAAGACTGAGCTTGATACATTTATGGAGGGGATGGTATGACAGGACTGCCTACAATGGCATGTGGCCCATCGGTGACTGCCAGTAGCAAAAATCCCCAGTGACTGGAGATGGGACACTAGATGGGGAGGGCTCTGAGTTCCTACAGAGCCCTCCCTATGTGCGGCCCCATTGGCCTGACTGGAGCCAGCCCCTCAAATATAGAAGTCAAACTACACCTATGCTGGTTAATTCCCCTCCCTGTTTAAAGGTGATGGTTGGGTTCAGCTGAAATCAGGTCTTTTGGAGTAAAGAGGGTGACTGGAAAGAGACTGCATCAATGAGCAGGGGGAAGCAGGCTCTGGCAGGGTTAGCAGGCTGTAAACTTGTTCCCCTGCTTTGTGTCTTTCAGGCGGAGGAAACAGGAACCATTCACAGGAAGCGGCTCCACGGTGCAGGGATTTCTCAGCCAGACATGGAGCCGGCCGGCGCTCTGGAGGATGTGTACGTCCTAGTGGAGTACGAGTTTGAGTATGTGGCTAAGGACGGGACGCTCATTTCCATAAAGCCCAACGAGCGGTACGTCCTGTTGAGAAGAACAAACGATCACTGGTGGCATGTTAAAAAAAGCAAGGACGCCCGTCCATTCTACATCCCGGCAAAGTACGTGAAGGAACTGCCCTCAGTCACCCGGCCCACCAGTGTGTTTGAGCTTCCTCCAGAAACCCCTGGACAGCTGGTCTCCAGGGACGCCTTGGAGACAATTGTCCTACAGCCAGCGAGGGCTGGCCAGGACCAGCCTTTGGCATACGAGTACAAATTCCTGAGCGCTGCTCAGCAGAAAGAGCAGCACAAAATGGATACCAATGAACCCGACACTGACTTGGGGGCTGGGTCCGTCTGGTCAGGGTCTGGAACTCTGGGGCCCGCTTGCAAAGACGCCAGCTTCGAAGGCGAGACCTTGACTCGAGCCGTAGGAGAGGGGAAAGACTCTCCTCCAGTGCTGAGCTCATTTCACAACCCTCGCTGCGCAAAGAGGAGCAGCCACTCTCCGGCGCTGCACATCCCCCCCAGCGAGCATATGCGCCCGACGCAGTCCCTGGATGACCTGGCCAGGGTCACCCCCAACCCCCAATGTAGAGTCAGTCACACGGGGTCACGCAGGGCGGGGACCACAGCGGGCTCTTTGCTTTCCTCGCAGCCTCTCAGTAAGAGCCAATCTGAGAACATTTATGAATCCATCAAGGATCTGGAGAGACAGGAGAAGGCAGGGTCCAGCCGGCCAGCTCAGGTGAGTAGCACAGCTTCCTTCTGGGCCACAAAAGGGAACACAGGTGGGCAGTTAGCGGAGCTAGGGTGATCAGATGTCCCGATTTTCTTATATAGGCTCCTATTACCCCCTCACCCCCTGTCCCAATTTTTCACATTTGCTGTCTGGACACCCTAAGCGGAGCACACTGGGAGTCAGCACTCGTGGGTTCCTAGGCTAACTCAGCCACCTTGGGCAAGTCTCCCCCCCGTCCCCTACATCGGGGGGGGAGGCAGTGTGTGGGGCGAGGAATGTGCTGCTCATTTCATGACTATTAAGCACCTGGAGCGTCTCAGAGAAAAGGCACTGCTGACGAACAAAGTGCTGCCGTGATCTCACCTGCTTTGTGCTCCTGCAGGGCCATGAGGAAACCCTTGGAAGGGCTGGTCTGGGGACTTTAACGGGCTTTTCGGGCCTTCATTTTTTTTTTCAGCCCTGTGTCTGTCTGGTCTGGCTGTTTAAGGCCCAGTCCTGTAGCTTGTCCTATGCAATCAGCGCCCCAGCTGGCGAGGCTGAATAGCTGAGGTGGAAGGACACAAGCTCATGTTCTGCCTGCAGAGCTTGTACCTGGGGGGGCGCAGAATATCCTAGTATTTCCCTTCAAAATCTCCAAGGAGTGCTCTGCCATTGCGGGGCGCGACCCAGGCCAGCGAGGGGCTGTGTCAGCCCTGCCCTGCAACCTGGGGCGCCTCACAGTGCTTCGCTGCTGTAGCTCCCACCTGGGCTGCTCACAAACAGCCAAACTGTGCGCAGGTCACACCCCGAGTGTCTGTCTGTAGCCACAGCCCGGGCCAGCCGCTCCGGCCTCGCAGCCTGTCCGCAAGTCTGGCTTCCAGCAGCCTTGGTTACTATTCACAGCGTGACCCCAAGACTCCCTGTCCTGAATTCCCCCCTACCCCCAAGAAAGCGTGTTCTGCACTGGCCAGCCCTCTCCTGGATAGTCCAGATATACTAGGTCTGTTGCGCCCCTAAGGAGATCAGTGTACTGGTCTGCCACCTTCAACGGCGTTACCCCCACAATTCCCATCACTGGCTTCGCTTTAAAGACTAAAACAAGTTGCTTGTCTTACACAGAGAGAGACTTGAACTGAGTGCAGGTCAGAACTGGTCAAAAAACTGCTTCTGAAACTGAGCAAACTCGGCCTGGTTCGAGGTGAAGTCCCTTGCCGCATGTGTCTCTTACCACTGCTGACCCAGCTCTCAGGCCGAGATCTGCTCCCAAAGGCCACGGCTGCTTGATGTGTTGGCTGAGGTGAAAAGAGAGAGACGGGGAGAGAGAGAGCCTGGGGGGCAGGCTGCAGCTGCCCCTCACTTTTACAGTCTCCCTTGGATATGGTTTTTCTCGAGAGTGACCCCGGATAAAGTTCTTTCCAGCTGAGAGCAAGGAGGCATGGAGCTGGGAGGCAAGCAGAGCTGTTGTCCCTTCCTTGCCAAAGATCGGCCGCTGGGCAGGTGATGGCCCATCAGCTCTGATGGCACCTGGCTAGAGGCGTCAGCTTGTGCTTTGTCTTTGAGAAACAGGTTCACCCCTCCCCGGCCTCGTCTGGTAAACACACCTCAGTCCTGATTTCATCGCATGTTCCTAACTTTGCATGTAATGTTGCTGCACACATTGCACCATGGTGCTACTGACCAGTGAGTTCTTAGTTTTCAAATGATGCCTCCCAATTGCGGCGTAGCTAGGAGTGGAAATTGGGGTGGGCCCCGACTTCCGCGTGGACGGGCAATGACAGATTGTGCAGCTCAGCTTCTCCCCCGACGCCCTGTTCCTAGCCCTGGTGCCCCCAGGCAAAGGGCTTCACCGGCTGAGCTGGGCAGACACATGGGGCAACTCAGGAAATGGCACGGTAGAGCTGCTGGTGCATAGCTTTCTGAAGGGCGGGCACAGAGCTCCATCACACACCTCCTTACTCCTGTCTGCGCCTCCTCGCCCCCCAGAGACAGGGCTGCGGCTCCAGGAGGAGGGGACACAGACGGGGTAAGGGGTCCGAGGCTGGTGCCACAGCAGCCAGGGCTGGGAGCAAAGCCCCAAGCGTGTGGCCAGCAACAGAGCCCTAGGCATGGGGCTGGCAGCAGAGCCCCGGGCGTGGGGCCGGCAGCAGAGCCCCAGATATGTAGCCAGCAACAGAGTCCTGGGCATGGGACTGGCAGCTGGGACCCCAGGTGCGGGGCCAGGAGCAGAGCTAGGTGGCACTCCCTCCCCGCCCCGATGGGGTCTGGCCCGGGCCCCAGTCATGCCCCCCTGAATGGTCCTCATTTCACAGCCTGGGACATTCCCAGAGGTTGCTCCGATCTCACAGTCCCAAAACCAAGCAAAGTTGGATAGAAAATAACGAGTTCTGAGTCTTCCTACACAGCAGCATTTCTACTGCCAGCGCCTCACATGCACTAACGCTGAGTGAACGTTGTGGGGAAACCTGAATTTCAGGCCCTGCCTGCCTTTCCAGCGCTGGAATTCGCAGCTGTGCTGTGACATTAATACTCTGGCTTTTGCATTTAATGATTATTGTTTGGGAGGTTGAGACGGCCCTGATCGGGTGTGACCTTTGGACATGTCACTTCCTTGCCCTGTGGCTCAGTTTCCCCATCTGTAGAGGAAGCTTAATGATACTTTCTGGTGCCTTTGCAAAGTGCTTGGTGATCTCTGGGTGGAAGCCTCGTATCAGAGCTAGAATCCTCATGCTGCCTTGTTTAGTTATCAAATTCTCTCCTTCTCTCTGTGCTCACGTAGCGTCAATGGACCAGCAGAGGCCGCTGTGACTCTAAGCATTCTGCAGTGGGGTCCCTTGGGCTACCGCTCCCCCTCTCCTGCCCCGGGAGCCTGACTGCCTTTTCACATGCAGCTTGTGGCTCATCAATTCAGCAAACATGTTCAATTCCAGAAACTGCTGCCGCTACGGGGCAGTTTGAAGCTGCCGTATTTTCTTCTCCAGACTCTTCCTCTCCTCTTAGTTCTTGAGGAAGTGGCTAGTAGCAGCTCCCAGGTCAGCTTTAGAAACCACCCCTGCGGCATCTCCCATGTGAAGCATTCAGAGAGCGACAGCCAGGCCCCAAGCAGCGGGCGAGGGCCGTGACAGCTGTCCGGTTTTTAATAAGACTGAACATGGGGTTCGGTTCCTTTGTCTCCTGGTTTCTGAGCTCACAAGCAGCTCACGTGTCCCACTTGTCCCGACAAGGCCAAGAGCTAGGCGCTCACTGTCCACCTAATGCTGACATTCTGCAGAATCATCAGGCTCCAAGAGCTGGTGATTTAGTAAAAAATACTAAATATTGTAAAATCACCAGTAATTGGCAGACACTGGAGAACTAGGGTGACCACCTTTTCAAAAGGCAAAGTGGAACACATGCAGGAGCCCACCCCTCTCAGTGGCCACACCCCCTGCTCCTCCTCTTCCCCCTGAGGCCCCACTCCCTGGCCAGGGCAAAAACCGGAGCGTCCAAGGAGCAGGGCCGGCTCCAGGGTTTTGGCCGCCCCAAGCAGCCAAAAAAAAAAAAAAAAAGCCGCGATCACGATCTCCGGCGGCAATTCGGTGGGAGGTCCTTTGCTCCCAGCGGGAGTGAGGGACCGTCTGCCGAATTGCCGCCGAATACCTGGACTTGCTGCCCCTCGCCGGAGCGGCCGCCCCAAGCACCTGCTTGTCAGGCTGGTGCCTGGAGCCGGCCCTGCCAAGGAGCCCAGGCTGCTGTGGGGAACCCTAGACACTCCACCTGCCCTGAGCAGAGGGCTGAAAGCAGGCCCCAGCCTGTGTCCCTGTCCCCCAGGGCGCACCACCCAGGGCGCTTGGAGGCATAGACACTGACTCCATGGGTGCTCCAAAAAAATAGTGGGTGCTCAGCACCCACCAGCCACCCGCCAATAATCTGTTCAGTGGCCCCCACTGATCAGCTGTTCAGGGGTGGGTGGGAGGGGGAAGAGGTGGAGCGCAGGTGGGGCACTGGGGGAGGGGGCGGAGCAGGGGTGGGAAGAGGTGGGGCCAGGGCAGAGCGCTCTTGGGGAGGGGGTGGAGTGGGAAGAGGCAGGATGATGGTGTGGCCTTGGGGGAAGGGGCAGAGAGGGGGCTGGGGGTGTGGAGCACCCACCCAGAAAAATGGAAGTCGGCACCTGTGGGTGGAGGGTCTGGGCTGCAGCTGGTAGCTCCGGGGTTGATTTAAAGGGCCCGGGTATTTAAAGGCCCTGCCTCTTCCGGTTGAGGCCACGCCCCCTGCTCAGGACTCCGGTGTACCGGTAAGTCCTTTGAGTTACTTTCACCCCTGCTACCAGCACTGGCCGCCTCCAAACAACTGTATCAAGCTCCAGGAGAGAGGAGGGAGGAGTGGGAATGTGGCGCGCTAAGGGGAGGAGGCAGCGAAGAGGCAGGGACAGGATGGGGATTTGGGGCAGGGAGGGGGCGGAGTTGGGGAGGGACTTTGGGGAAGGGGTTGGAATGGGGGCGGGGGGGGCAGAGGGGGGTCGAGCACCCACTGGTGCCATTAGAAGTCTGCACCTGTGCCCAGCGCTGGCACGTTACAGCGCTGAAATTTGCAGCGCTCGGGGCGGGTCACACCCCTAAGCGAGAAAGTTGCAGCGCTGTAAACTGCCCGTGTAGACAAGCCCTAAGGCTTGAAGGCACCATTAGATCATCTCGTCTGACCTCCTGGAGAGCACAGGCCTTCACTCCCCTTACTCCTGTGCTTGTATTTGGCTAAAGCGGCTTCCAGAAAGGCCTCTAGCCTGGCTTTGGAGACAGCAAGAGATGAGGAATCCACCCCCAGGAGTTTGTTCCAGGGTTAATTCCCCTCCCTGGTACACATTTATGCTGTATTTTTAATGTGACTTTGTCTGGCTTCAGCTTCTACCCCCGGAATCTTGTTCTGCCTTTCCCTGCTCGGTTAACGGGCCCTTTACCGCCCTCTTCGCTCTGTGGAGGCATTTACACATGGCACCTCGCAATCTGCTTTGCAATGAGCTAAACAGACCGAGCTCCTTATGGCTCTTCTGTGTCTTCTCCCGCCCTCCAGTCATCCTGGTGCCTTCTCTTGGCACCAGGGGCGCTGGAACGGGGCGGGCCAGCAGGCCATGGCCCCATCATTTTTAAAACTCCAGCGGTGCCGGGGCTCTGAGCTGCCAGGCCCAGATAGGGTGACCAGACAGCAAGTGTGAAAAATCAGGACAGGGAGTGGGGGGTAATAGGATCCTATATAAGAAAAAGACCCAAAAATCGGGACTGTCCCTATAAAATCGGGACATCTGGTCACCCTAGGCCCAGAGGTGCTGGGGCTCTGAACTCAGGGCCGTCCCTAGACATCGTGTTGCCCTATGCAGCGTGCCCCGGGGCAAGCCTCTGCGGGGGGCACATCCAAGGTCTGTGGGGAGCAGGAGGGAAACCGCCCCCCAGCATGAGCCAGCAGAGCGGAGTGGGCTGGGGCTGGGTCACTCCACTTTCTGCTGCCCCGTGAGTGCAGGGCGTGCCCGACCCCTGCTGCAGTCCCCCAGGTTGTAGCTCAGAGGAAGGGGTGGGGGCTTTGAAGAAGAGGTGGGGTAGGGCGGAGCAGGGGTGCAGACAGCTCAGCCAGCCGGGGGATCGGGCTGGCTACTGGAGCAGCACGCATCTGCATAGGACACCAGGAAATTTGGGGTTTGCATATGGGTAAGGACAGCCCTGTCTGAACTGCCAGGCCCAGGGGTGCCAGGGCTCTGAGCTGCCAGGCCCAGGGGTGCCAGGGCTCTGACCGATATCACTTAGGTGCCTGCTGGGCACTCGGCTGGGAGACCTGGACTTTGCAGGCACTGAGACAGTTTCAGTGGCCGAATTTGGGAGCCACGAGGGTTTGAGTTGAGGGACCCTGCTGGGATCCCTGTGAAGGACTCCGGCGCTGGAAAGGTCGTGAGGCCCAGAGGAGGGAGCTGTTTGCTGTGATTCGGTCAGCGCAGGGTGGCTCTCCTTCCTTTTGCTTGCTGTTTGCTGCTCCTGGGTGCAGGTTGGGCGGGGTGGGTACAGCCTGCTAGATGTCAGGCCATGGTGCCTTTCACATTCAGCCCCTCCCTGAGGCGCTCTGGGACTCTGTGCTTGGCACTGACGCTGCTGGTGGCTGGAGAGAGAGGAAGAAATTCCAGCTGCCAGTAACGAGGGCTTGGTATTGCCTGCTTCACTCAGCCTGCCTGAAAGGGCCATGTCTTCTGCCTGACTCAAGAGCAAGTCTTCCCTGCCCCCCCGTGCAGGGGGTCATGCCCATAATGGTCCCTTCTGGCCTGCAAATCAATGAGCCATTTCCACCTTTCCCTCTCGAGGGCGTTTGCCTGAACGCGACCAACTTGTGCAGTAGCTAACACAGGCTTCGAACTGGTTCTGTGGTTTGCCGTTGGGCTGTCGTGCGTAAGTCAATAAAGACAAAGCTGGAGCAGCGCAGCCAGTGTGGGGAGTGTTATACGAAGCTAACTAAGCCGGGAGCCAGGCCGACTTGCTGGACCGTTCTCATTTAAACCCCGTTTTCAGCCACGTGCTACTTTCAGGGCGGGAGGAGAGAATGTCTCTGTCAATTCTCACAGTGCTCGTTCGACTGCGGTGCAAATAAATGACTAAACATATTAAATAATAAAAACATATTTATCTACGGTACTTCTAAGGACCTCCTCACTGGAGTTTCTGTGCCCCTCACAGGCTTTAATGTGTTTATTAGATGGTATTTATTTGGGCTTCAAAGAAACCGTTCCAGAATGCTGTTTCATCAAAGCCACATTGTTTAGTGGAAATATATCAAGCGTGACAGTTTTCAGGGGAAGGTGTCTGGTCAGAGAGAGAGAGAGACATGCAGTGCAACCTTGACCCTTTGGATCTGAAAACAGCTGTTCTGATACACGTCCATTCGGGGAGGAGTTTGAAAGACTTTGGTTTGGTTCCAAGGCCAAACAAAAACAGATTTTGAAATCTTGAAAACTGTCGTGAAAGGGATTTGTCGGTCTATGGCCAGCTCGAGGATTTGTCTTCACATTCCCATGTGGGACGGGACAGGGCTGTTATCCCCATTGTATAGATGGGAAACTGAGGCACAGAGCAACCAAGGGCCTGGCCCAGGGTCACACAGGAAGTCTGTGGGGAGCAGAGATATAAACCCAGGTCTCCCAAGCCTTTGGCTAGTGCTCTGACCACTGGGCCATCCTTCCCCTCCTGCAGTTTAATAATGATATTTAAAATACTAATAACGCTCCACCGGTGTCTGGATGGAAGTCAGGCAGTTTGGCCAACCCTGAGCATTCAGAAATCCTGAGTCAGGACCCCACAAATCATGAGGTTGGCTGAAAAGCCATGAGATTTTTAACAAAATACAATTAAGTTCGGGGTCTCGTTTCTGAGCTGTCAGGGTCACGCTCGGGCCACGTTGCCAAGCTGTCCTCCACATGCAGGAGGGCTAAAAACTTACTTTAAAAAAAAGAAAAGGAAGCTGGGAGTCTGACAAGCTAACATGACTCCAGGAGCTGGGGCTTTAAGAGCAACACCAAATATTATGAGGCTCACGGTACATCGTGAGAGCTGGCGATGGTGGGGCGGCTACTTTGTGCTTGCAGGTTGGTTTCGCTCCTCTCTGAAGCCGCACATGGAGGGAGGCTGAGCTCTCCAGAGCCCAGTTCCATTCAGTGGTCACTGGATCAAGCTGCCGAAAACGATGCACGTGAAGCACAGGGCAGGAAAACTCCCAGGAGGAACGGATGTGCTATCGGGGCGGGTAACGGAGCCAGGATTCCTGCCCCCCCAGTCAAGGCAGGGTCAGGAGACATGCAGGGTGACATCAGGCACATCACTCAGCTGCCAGTCTGAGGGGAGGGGACAGGATCTCACTGGTGGGCCTCCAGGGCAGTGGCGGATTAGCCACTGGGACAATGGGGCCTGTGCCCAGGGCCAGGGTTACCTTAGCAGAAAGGGCTGGGAGCAGGGAGAAGCAGCCTGGGTCTGATCTGAGGCCAGGGGAGTGGGTGGCAGAGGGCGGTGATTGGGGCTTTTCTGCTACAGTCAATAGAAACGTCAGAGTAAAACCCATCAGCTTCTCCATGGGCACCACCGCTCCAGAGCTCAACTGCTGCTGGGCCCTGCTGCCTCTTCTCCAGCCCACCCATAGTTACAGAGACCAGCCCCATGCCAGGGATCTCCTGCAATCAGTTTGCTGCAGCGTCAGCACAAATATTCCCCAGCCCCACAAGAACCAGGCCTAAGAATGAAGGGGTGCGTTGCACAAGGCTGCCTCAGCACCGAGCTCTTCTGAAATCACTGAAATTGGTCTGAAATCACTCTGCAAGGCCAGGGGAGACCTGAAAGAGGGCCTTGGCTTCTTCTGGGGTATTGTTGCTTGTGGCAGATGTGTTGATTCATGGTCAAGCGAGGTTTCGAGAGCACTGTTATTTCACGGGTGTGGATCACAGGTTATGTCTACACAGCAGCTGGAAGTAGTTATGCATGCACTCGCTCAATCAGAACTTAAAATAGCAGCGTGGCGGGGCAGCAACTCGGGCTAGCCACCCGAGTACACCACCGTCTGAGAGCCTGGGTACATACCCAGTTGGCCAGCCCATGCTGCCGCAGCCAGGAGGCTATTTTTAGCACATTAGCTAAGTCAGAGCTAATGCACGTACGTCTACCAAAGGTAGACATTGTCGATGTGCCCTAGGGGGGTCGTCAGCTGTGTGTACAACCTAAAGAAGTAAAAAAGAGAGCCCAAGAGGCTACACTGGTGTATCTACCTGCAGAAAAAAGTCGGGTGTGGAATTGCACTGGGAAATAGTTGGTGATTGTGTAACTAGACCGTCTCTGTATATGCACCGGGACAGCGTGAATGCAGCACGACTAGACTTTTCGTCGCCATTCCTCTTGATTTTAGCGACCTTCTTCAGGCAGCCTGGACGTTCCCTGAACCCAGGGTTTTGTTTATAGGGGAAGACGCGTAACATGCAGGGGACTGTCATGCACTGCTCTTCTTAAGCCAGAATTGCTAGCAGTAGATGGGGCAGTTTTTATTTCTGTGACATTTCAGGCTGGAAGGTGAGTCTGCAAGGCATTCAGCAAACATGGCTGGCGGCCAAAACTTGGCAGGAAGCAACACGGGGAGGACTGACACCACACACAAAACACATTGACAGTAAGATTGTGAATTTTTTGCCTCCGCATGTCTCAGTTTTCACTACTAGATGTCACTGGTACTGAAGGACTGAGGTTGCCAAAGGCATGCCAGCCTGTTGTTCACCTGTCTGTACTGTAGATTACCCGCTCATGCAAGTTTTACCTCTTGCCTCACACCATTCATGTTCAGGCTTGTTATTCGGGCTAGATCCCTCTTTCTAAAAGACCTGCTAGGCCCTAATAGATACATGTACGTCGCCACTGAGCTGGAATGGTTGTCATTCCTGTTGGGTTGTTTTAGGGTTATAATTATTTGTCTTGTCATGTTAATCCCTGTGCTATGTGAAGGGCAATAAACTATACTGGTAAAAGGCATCTTTTCCCAGTATAACTGTCCGCACGACGGGGGGTACTGGTCTGGTGTATGCTGGGTCCACATCCGGCCTAAACCCAGTGTTGGAAAATGTCCCTGTTGGCATCACCCCTCCAGCTGGCAGTACCATGCGATGCTCTCCATTCACCCTCTTGCACTGGTGGCTTTGCATTGCGCTGGATTTACTCTTGGACATGTCCATCCTGCCAAGCCCACTGTTCTTATTGGCAGAGGAAAAGGTTTTGCCTAGTGCAGGTCAACAGTTAACAAAACACTGTCCCTGGAAATGGGGCTCCGTGGCAGCCCATCAGCTTGGACAGCGTCTTTCTGAGGGGCAAGCAGCAGCGCCGCTGAAACGCTTTGACAATTTTGTGTTGGGTTTTCATTTTTTGGTACATTGAAAATTTTCAGTGTTTCAGTTTGGTTTGGGGATTTTCAAGGCTTTTTGCCCTACTTTTCCCACTGGAATGAGAACGGGGGAGGGTCAAGGGGAGGTAAATAGGTGTGATAAAATGGGCAAACTCATTTCACACATTTTTTTATTGTTTCCAACTAGAAAGAGCCAGGGTGGGGGAGGGAGGGGGTTCCCAGTGGAAAAGGGGGAAGAGCCTGGAAAGTCCCCAAAACCCAATCAGAAAACCGATGGATTTGTTTTGTTTCGTTTTGTTTCCAAAAAGCCAAACAAAATACAGGTTAGCAGGACATTTTCTTCTGACTTTTCCCAACTGAAGTGAAGCCAGTGGTGCTGAAAAGTTTTGATAGTTCAACTTTTCATCTGGCATCAGGACAAAAAATGTGGGAATGTTGCAATTTACTGCAGACGAAGATTCCATTTCTCAACCAGCTCTGGTTTATCCCTGTGTGCCGGGCTGTTCTTTGGATGGTGGGCTCCATCCAGGTCCAGTGTGCGGTTCCATATGAGACCATACCATGGGGGTGGGGTTAGGAAGTAGCACTGGTGGGCCTTGGGGGACTTATCTTTACACAGGGGAACAAAGAGGAATTACAGACCAGTCAGCCGAACTTTGCTGCCTGGAAAGATACTGCAACGAACGATTAAGCAATCGGTTTGTGAGCACCTAGCGGCTAGTAGGGTGCTAAGGAACAGCCAGCCTGGATTTGTCAAGGACACATCATGCCAGACCAACTTAATTGCCTGCTTTGACAGGGTAACTGGCCTAGTGGATGGGGGGGAGCAGTAGATGTGAGATAAGGCTTTTGACACCATCCCACATGACTCTCATAAGCAAACTAGGGAGATGTAGTCTAGATGAAATCACTATAAGGCGGGTGCACAACTGGTTGAAAGACCGTACTCAGAATAGTTATCAATGGTTTGCTGTCAAACTGGGAGGGCATATCTAGTGGGGTCCTTGGGGGGTCAGGCCTGGATCCAGTACTATTTAATATTTTCATTAATGACTTGGAGAGTATGCTTATCCAATCTGCAGATGACATCCAGCTGGCAGGGGTTGTAAGCACTTTGGAGAACAGGATTAGAATTCAAAATGACCTTGACAAATTGGTCTGAAATCAACAAAATTAAGTAAGAGAAAAAAACTTTTGAAGTGATAATCAAGCTAGCCCAGAACAGACAGTTTGATAAGAAGTGTGAGAATACTTACAAGGGGAGATCAAACTGTCTGTACTGGGCTAGCTTGATTATCACTTCAAAAGTTTTTTTCTCTTACTTAATTGGCCTCTCAGAGTTGGTAAGACAACTCCCACCTGTTCATGCTCTCTGTATGTGTGTATATATATCTCCTCAATATATGTTCCACTCTATATGCATCCGAAGAAGTGGGCTGTAGTCCACGAAAGCTTATGCGCTAATAAATTTGTTAGTCTCTAAGGTGCCACAAGTACTCCTGTTCTTTCTAGTGCCAGTATATCTTTTTTGAGATGAGGAGACCACATCTGTACGCAGTATTCGAGATGTGGGCGTACCATCGATTTATATAAGGGCAATAATATATTCTCAGTCTTATTCTCTATCCCCTTTTTAATGATCCCTAACATCCTGTTTGCTTTTTTGACCGCCTCTGCACACTGTGCGGACATCTTCAGAGAACTATCCACGATGACTCCAAGATCTTTTTCCTGACTTGTTGTAGCTAAATTAGCCCCCTCATATTGTATGTATAGTTGGGGTTATTTTTTCCAATGTGCATTACTTTACATTTATCCACATTAAATTTCATTTGCCATTTTGTTGCTGGGTTGTATTGACAGGAATATTGTGTGTAAGAAATGGGAGGTAATGGTCCTGGTCTGCTTGGCACTAGTGAGGCCTCAGCTGGCACACTGTGTCCAGTTCTGGGTGCCACACTAGGAAAGATGTGGGCAAAAATGATCGAAGGCTCAGAAAATCTTTGAGTAAAGGTTATTCATAGATTCTAGGACTGGAAGGGGCCTCGAGAGGTCATCGAGTCCAGTCCCCTGACCGCATGGCAGGACCAAATACTGTCTAGACCATCCTTGATAGACATTTATCTAACCTACTCTTAAATATCTCCAGAGATGGAGATTCCACAACCTCCCTAGGCAATTTGTTCCAGTGTTTAACCACCCTGACAGTTAGGAACTTTTTCCTAATGTCCAACCTAAACCTCCCTTGCTGCAGTTTAAGCCCATTGCTTCTTGTTCTATCCTTAGAGGCTAAGGTGAACAAGTTTTCTCCCTCCTCCTTATGACGCCCTTTTAGATACCTGAAAACTGCTATCATGTCCCCTCTCAGTCTTCTCTTTTCCAAACTAAACAAACCCAATTCTTTCAGCCTTTGTTCATAGGTATTGTTCTCAAGACCTTTAATCATTCTTGTTGCTCTTCTCTGAACCCTCTCCAATCTCGCCACATCTTTCTTGAAATGGGGTGCCCAGAACTGGACACAATACTCCAGTTGAGACCTAACCAGCGCAGAGTAGAGCGGAAGAATGACTTCTCGTGTCTTGCTCACAACACACCTGTTAATACATCCCAGAATCATGTTTGTTTTTTTTGCAACAGCATCACACTGTTGACTCATATTTATCTTGTGGTCCACTATAACCCCTAGATCCCTTTCTGCCGTACTCCTTCCTAGGCAGTCTCTTTCCATTCTGTATGTGTGAAACTGATTTTTTTTCCCTAAGTGGAGCACTTTGCATTTGTCTTTGTTAAACTTCATCCTGTTTAACTCAGACCATTTCTCCAATTTGTCCAGATCATTTGAATTATGACCCTGTCCTCCAAAGCAGTTGCAATCCCTCCCAGTTTGGTATCATCCGCAAACTTAATAAGCGTACTTTCTATGCCAATATCTAAGTCATTAATGAAGATATTGAACAGAGCTGGTCCCAAAACAGACCCCTGCGGAACCCCACTCGTTATGCCTTTCCAGCAGGATTGGGAACCATTAACAACAACTCTCTGAGTATGGTTATCCAGCCAGTTATGCACCCACCTTATAGTAGCCCCATCTAAATTGTATTTGCCTAGTTTATCAATAAGAATATCATGCGAGACCGTATCAAATGCCTTACTAAAGTCTAGGTATACCACATCCACAGCTTCTCCCTTATCCACAAGACTCGTTATCCTATTGAAGAAAGCTATCAGATTGGTTTGACATGATTTGTTCTTTACAAATCCATGCTGGCTGTTCCCTATCACCTTACCACCTTCCAAGAGTTTGCAGATGATTTCCTTAATTACTTGCTCCATTATCTTCCCTGGCACAGAAGTTAAACTAACTGGTCTGTAGTTTCTTGGGTTGCTTTTATTTCCCTTTTTATAGATGGGCACTATATTTGCCCTTTTCCAGTCTTCTGGAATCTCTCCCGTCTCCCATGATTTTCCAAAGATAATAGCTAGAGGCTCAGATACCTCCTCTATTAGCTCCTTGAGTATTCTAGGATGCATTTCATCAGGCCCTGGTGACTTGCAGGCATCTAACTTTTCTAAGTGATTTTTAACTTGTTCTTTTTTTATTTTATCTGCTAAACCTACCCCCTTCCCATTAGCATTCACTATGTTAGGCATTCCTTCAGACTTCTCGGTGAAGACCAAAACAAAGAAGTTAAAACAACTGGGCTTGTTTTGTCCTGACAAAAGACAACTGAGGGGGGACGTGATGACAGTCTTCCAGTGCTCAGGGTTGTTATAAAGAGGATGGCGAGCAATTGTTTCCATCTCCACTGAAGGTAGGACAAGGAGTGATGGGCTTGATCTGCAGCAAGGGAGATTCAGGTGAGATATTAGGAAAATCTTTGTGACTCTCAGGGTGGTTAAGCTCTGGAACAGGCTCTGGAGGTTGTGGAGTGTCCCTGTCACATTTTTAAGAACAGGTTGGACAAACCCCTGTCAGGGATGGTCGAGGTTTACTTGGTCCTGCCTCAGCATAGGGAGCTGGACTTGATGACCTCTTGAGGTACCTTCCAGTCCCACACTTCTCTGATTCCAAGCGGAATGGGGTCCCCTAGATTTGTCCTACCTGCAGGAGGGGTATCTAATCCCTCAGCCCTGAATTTAGTCCATCACACTGAAAATGTCCCCAGGGTACACAACCAATGCTGCCATGGTCCCCAGCGGGCCCCAGCATGCTGAGAGTAGCGGTCCTGGAAAATACCAGCAAGTGCTAGCACATGTGTGGCAGCAGTCAGCCCACCAATGCTTCAGCTAAGTGCACCACAGACTCCCCAAATCAGGGCCCCACTGTTCATCTCAGAAAGGAGAAATGAGAGGGGACACGATAAAATAATGGCTGGGCTTGAGAAGGGAGCCTGCGAGCTGCTGTTCTCCTCTCTCACAGCACAAGGACAAAGGACTGGTCAATGAAATTAGATGGTGGGAAATTCAAAACTGATACAAGAAAATGCTTTTTCCATACATAGTGTGATTAGACTGTGGAACTCCCTGCCACATGAGATTGCTGACTCCATGAACTTAACGAGATTCAGAAAGTGTTTGGACATTTCTGTAGATAAGGCTATCCAGCCTTCCAGCATTATCGTAATTAACAACTACAGGTTCTGGGAGGGATATTAAACTGCCAGCTGCAGTGCTTCGATCAATCTCTGTCTAGCAGAGAACAGGATGAGACCTGTCAGGAGGGCAGATTATCCCACAGCTGCTACTGAAGGGTTCTTGCACCAGCTGGTGCTGGCCACTGTCAGCGAGAGGACACTGGCCCAGCTGACCCTTGGCTCTGATCCAGTCTGGCCGGTCCCGTGTTCCATGGCATTGGGTGCTGTACAAACACCTACGCAGCAACTGTCCCTGCCTTCAAGAGTTTATAATCTGAGGCCTGGTCTACACTATGGGGTTAGGTTGAATTTAGCCACGTTAGGTCAATTTAAAAATGAATGCGTCCACACAACCAACCCCGTTCCGTCAACCTAAAGGGCTCTTAAAATCAACTTCTGTACTCCTCCCCGGCGAGGGGAATAGCGCTAAAATCGACTTTGCTGGGTCGAATATGGGGTAGTGCGGACACAAATCGACGGTATTGGCCTCCGGGAGCTATCCCAGAGTGCTCCATTGTGACTGCTCTGGACAGCACTTTGAACTCCGATGCACTAGCCAGGTACACAGGAAAAGCCCCGGGAACTTTTGAATTTCATTTCCTGTTTGGTCAGTGTGGCGAGCTCAGCAGCACAGGTGACCATGCAGTATCCCCAGAATCGTAGAGCGTAGAATGTTTTTACGCTCCCCTATCATCTCCGTCCCTAAGGTTATCGTAGATTAGAAGGCTAAAAAAACGCACTCGCGTGACATGTTTTCCGAGCTCATGCAGGCCTCCCGCACTGACAGGGCACAGCTTAATGCATGGAGGCATTCAGTGGCAGAGGCCATGAAAGAATTAAGTGAGTGCGAAGAGCGGAGGCAGGACGCGATGCTGAGGCTAATGGGGGAGCAAACGGACATGACGAAGCATCTGTTGGAGCTGCAGGAAAGCCAACAAGAGCACAGACCCCTGCCGCATCCACTGTATAACCACCTACGCTCTTCTCCATGTTCCATAGCCTCCTCACCCAGACGCCCAAGAACGGGGGCGGGAGGCTCCGGGCACCCAGCCACTCCACTCCAGAGGATGGCCCAAGCAACAGCAGGCTGTCATTCGAACAGTTTGATTTTTAGTGTGGCTACAATAAACAATGTGGCCTTGTCCTTCCCCACTCCACCCGGGCTACCTTGTCCATGATCTCATTTTTTTTAATTAATAAAAAAAGAATGCATGGTTTCATAACAATAGTTACTTTATTTCGAAGGGGGGAGGGTGGTTGGCTTACAGGGAATTAAAATCAACAAAGGGGAAACACACACAGCTGTCACATTGAAGCCTGGCCAGTTATGAAACTGGTTTTCAAAGCTTCTCTGATGCGCAGCGTGCCTTGCTGTGCTCTTCTAATCACCCTGGTGTCTGGCACAAAATGACTGTCTACCGTTGCTTTCACGGAGGGAGGGAGGGAGGGGAGACTGACGACATGTACCCAAAACCACCCGCAACAATGTTTTTGCCCCATCAGGCATTGGGAGCTTAACCCAGAATTCCAATGGGCGGCAGAGACTGTGGGATAGCTAACCACAGTGCACTGCTCCGTAAGTCGATGCTAGCCACGGTAGTGAGGACGCACTCCGCCGACTTAATGTGCTTAGTGTGGACATACGCAATCGACTGTATAAAATCGGTTTCTAAAAATCAACTTCTATAAAATCGACCTAATTTCATAGTGTAGACATACCCTGAGAGCAGACAAGACAAAAAGCAGGAGGGGAAAGAGGATTGGAGGTGGGGAGGGGGTGATTTTCCCAAGGTCACCCAGAAGGTCAATGGCAGATCTGGGACTAGGAGCCAGCTCTCTTGACTCCCCGGCTGGTGCCCTATCCCCTAGACCACACCTGACACAGCTGGTCACTTACTGTGCTCTGGTGCAAAGGCTGCAGGCATTCTGTGTGCACTGCTATAAATAGCACCAGGAGGTGGTGTGTGCTGCATGCCAGAGATGGCTTGTCAGAGCCTCGCCCCGCCAAGGCGATGGGCTGCCACAGCCAGCCAGCGTGCCGGCTTCCTTCCAACACTGACCCTGCAGCACGAAGCAGCATCTGCAGGAGCCAAGTGTTCCTCAGCCCGCTGCTGCACTAGGCAGAGACCTGTTCAGCCTTAGAGCTGGGGGGAGGGATAGCTCAGTGGTTTGAGCATTGGCCTGCTAAACCCAGGGTTGTGAGTTCAATCCTTAAGGGGGCCACTTAGGGATCTGGGGCAAAAGCCAGTACTTGGTCCTGCTAGTGAAGGCAGGGGGCTGGACTTGATGACCAATGTCCCTTCCAGTTCTAGGAGATAAAATATCTTTATTTATTTATTCCCAACCATAATGCCGGGAAGTGCGCTGCTTTTCTGGGACAGCTGGGGAAAAGATCCTTCCAAAACCCCCACCGTGCTATTTTTAATTTTGGGAACTGTGTAAAGCAGAACTAGAATCCGCATCGCTTCCCCCAGTGTCAGCGCTCCCCCACCAGCACCAGTCCCCGTGTCAGCGCTGCGCTCCCCCCAGTGTCAGTGCTCCCCGTGCGCCACTCCCCCAGTGTCAGCACTCTCCCCCGCATCGCTCCCCCTGGTGTCAGCGCTCCCCCTGGCACGGCTCCACCCATTGTCAGCGCTTCCCCCGTGCGCCGCTCCCCCCTGCATCACTCCCCCCAGTGTCAGCGCTCCCCCTCACACCAGTTCCCCCATTGTCAGCGCTCCCCCCGTGCGCCACTCCCCCAT
>NC_048320.1:2518475-2543736 GCF_013100865.1 Trachemys scripta elegans | reverse complement strand
GGGCCCGCGGAGCCGGGCCGGGCCCGCGGGGTCAGGGAGCCGGGAGCCGGTCCGGAGTCGCGGGGCCGGGCCCGCGGGGCGGGGAGCCGGTCCGGGGTCGCGGGGTCGCCGGGCGGGCCGGGAGCCGGGGGGTGCGCCGGGCCGCCGGGGGTGGTCGGCCGGGGCTGGCACCCCAGGGCCCGAGCCGACCCAGGCTGGAGCCGCCGGGGGCCAGCCTGGGCCGCGCCTCCTCCCCCCACACTCCCCTTACCTGCTACACGCTTCCCGCGACTCAAATGTTCGTGGGAAGCAGGGGAGGGGGCGGAGACTTTGGGAGGGGGCGGAGTTGGGGCGGGGGGTGGGGCCCCGGGGAGTGTCCTCCATTTGGAGGCACAAAATATGGTAACCCTATTTTAGCACCTACCAAATGAACTCCCTTTAGGCTGGGCCTGTTTAACAGCCCTATCGCCCAGGTGAGCCGTGTGCTGCATGTGACACAGCCGCTGACGGCATCGCTGGCCGGGTGACCCATCAGAGGCCGCGTTTTGAACTTTCATAGCTGACAGGCC
This sequence comes from Trachemys scripta elegans, assembly GCF_013100865.1. Classification (NCBI taxonomy): domain Eukaryota; kingdom Metazoa; phylum Chordata; order Testudines; family Emydidae; genus Trachemys; species Trachemys scripta. Next base: position 2,543,188 of record NC_048320.1, on the reverse strand, counting down.
AAGGATAGAAAACACCGGCAGCGGCAGGAAGTAGCCACTCATTGCAGGCAGATAAAGGGATTTCAGGACCCACCAAGCACCTTTGCAATGGGGCAGATCTTTGGATACCGTCTGAGGATTAGCTAATATCCCCAGCCTTCGGGGAGTTGTGCGGCAGTCTGCTGAGGGTGGGGAGTCAGTTTCTAGCTGCTAGGAGCTGGGGCAAAGTCCTGCCCCTCCCTGGCTGGGAACTCCTTCCCCCGCCCTCTGCCACCCCACCCCAGTTCCCAGGCAGCAGGGTGTAGTGGGAGGGCAGGCAGAGGTGCAGGGGTGGGGGAATGTAGCATAGAGCCCAGAGGATCTCTGTGCAGGGAGGCAAGGCTGATTGCACCACATCCTGGGTGGGGTGTGTATTGGGTTTATCTTGGAACCGATCTGTTGGTCAGTGAGATGCTGCATGTGTGAGGACTGGGAATGCCCCATCACTTAGTTGGAGCGGGGCAGGGCTGAGACTGAGTTTGGTCAATATCAGCCCTCCCCATGAGGAGCCCCATACTCCTCCCTGGGCCGGTGCTTCCACTAGGCGACCCTAGGCGGTCGCCTAGGGAGGCAGGATTTGGGGGGCAGCATTTTGCCGTCCCCGGCGGCAATTCAGCGGCGGGGGTCCTTCTGCTCTGCGTCTTCGGGGTGCTTCGGCGGCGGGTCCTTCACTCGCTCCGGGACCTGCCGCTGAAGTGCCCCGAAGACGCGGCGTGGAAGGACCCCCGCCGCCGAATGCTCTGAGGAGGAACGCTGCTGCCTAGGGTGGCAAAAACCCTGGTGCCGCTCCTGACCCCTCCCCCTGGCATTGGGGGGGTCTCCCTGTGCTCTGGAGAAGGTCCAGTCGTGGCTTAACACGTGTTAACAACCAGCACGTCTTGGCATCACTAGCAAAAATATATTTTCACACCACGCTGACCCGTGTTCCCATCCTGCTGCAGCTTTAACCCACATTAGCCGGATCAGGTAACCCCTCCCCAACCACTTGGGTTCCCCGCTGCAACTGCCTTGCGTGCACTAGGAGTGTCACATCACTTGCGTTAGCACGCGCCTGGCAGAGACACCTTTTTCTCCAGGGCAGACAAGCCTGCTCCCAGCTGTGATTAGGCATCGTGTTAGGAAACGTGAAAACAGGATTCAAAGTTCCAGGGCCAAGATCCTCATGGCCTCAGGTTTGGGGTTTTCAACCTGACACCCCCAAGCATGGCCCTGTTTGCAGACAGGGGCCAGGCCCAGCCTTTGAAAGTCAGCCCCTTTAATCTGCCTCACATTGGGAGCCCCAATTCACTAGTCACTTCTGCAAACGTCCTGCTGAGCCCCTGCAGGCCAGGCTGTGTCCTCAAGGGGGTGGGGAATGGGGGAATTGAATTGAGGAGAGAGGTTCTGTTTGCTAATGCTGTGGGCCCAAACTCCACTAGCAGGTGGGGCCGTGTGGAGAGCCCCCCTGCCTGCAGGCACAGAAATGCAGCAGGCTCCGCACACCAAGGGTGTGAGACAGACCAGATTTCCCCACCTCTCTGGATTTGACTGAACTGCCCTGGCTAGAACGGCCTCCCTGGCCTACAAGCAGATGGCCACAGACTCCAGAGCATTACCAGGAATGTTACCTAGGGAAGGTCCCGCAGGCTCCAAAGGGCTTGGTCTCTGCACAGGTTGAGTTTGCTTAAGCCAGTCCTTTGTGATTAGTCAGAGCACTCCCCAGCAGCTGGGATGGGGCAACAGAAGGGTTAAACCCAAGGAGGACTAGCCCCTCCCTATGCAAATCAGGGTATGTGTCTTACCTGATCCAGACCAGGATGTGTGAGCAAACGGAAGACACTGTAAGCAGGGCGGAGGGGTGGCTGTTGAATGCATTCACCTTAGTGCCATGCAGGTGGGGATCAGAGCCCCGAGCAGCCAGGAGTCTCAGCCAGCCCCATTCACCTCACTGTGAGTATGTAGCAACCGGCCTTTTCTCACTGAAGCCCTATGGGGGTGTTCAGAGATTTACAGGAGTGGGGCACGGGTGCAGGATGGCTGGCTCTGAGCTGGGCCTCTCAAGAGGTGAGTGGGGTGGCACCCAACTGTATGGGCCAGGCGGGGCAGGTTCAGCTGGCTTGTGACTCATTTGCCCACTTGTCACAAGCCAGGGCTGTTAAGGGCGGAGTGTTCTCCTTTAACAGCTTTTCTGCAGCCTTGAAGGAATAAGCGTGGTAACATGAAATGCCTGCCCAGCCCCCTCTCCTGTCAGCAAGGCATGTCCAGGTACCAGCCCCTCAACTAGGGATGGACTCTGTCCCCATCAGCTCAGAGGTCGTTCAGCAGGCTTAGAGGTGAATTGGTTGGGAAGGCAATGGGCGAGTCCGTTCCCAGTCTTCCCTGACTGTCGGTGTCTCTCTGTGGGACTATCTCCTCCATCCCTGCCCCACTGACACAGACAGGAGCTGGGCACCTGCACTGAAGGGGCAGATGCAGACATGCACAGTGCGCACAGGAACATGCATGTGAAAAGGAGAGGTGCATTCCTAACATCCATGTGTGCTTCATTGTGGTCCCAGAGTCCCCAGCTAAACCTGATTTTATAATCCAGTCCCTGTGATCTCGCAAAATCAAACCTATCGCCTGGGAACATCACATGCCATGGCTCATCCCAAGGTGGAATCCCAGAAAGCTTGGGCCAGCTGCAGAACAGCGAGGGTCCAAATATCCTCTTCACTCACCTGGGTGTGATTTTGTGACTGCTTTTATTGCCAGAGTAGTAACTCTGCTGCTGAGTGCCTGAACCACCTCTGGAAAAGTCCCTAGCTAAGAAGCAGGAGCCATGCAGGAATTCAGAATTCAAAGGGGTCTTCTCGCGAATACAGGGACACAGGAATCTATTCACTTGAATGTATAGCTTGAGGAGTAACAATGTCTCTCTTGCACTTGTCATTGTACGTGTCCCAGTTCCCATGCGTTGCACAGATTTTAACGTGTGCGTCAGTCTGATTCTCTCCACTCACACCCCACACTTAGATGCAGTTGCAGCAAAATACCCTCAGGAGAATGTTGTTTCCTTAAAAAAAGAAAACCAGACCCAAAGACATTTGAAATACCAAGCTCCATTTTCACAGGTGAGGGTCACTTCACCAGCCGTACCTAGGCATGGAAATGGGCTTCTCCCGCCTTCGTGCTAGCTCAGAGCATTAAGAGGAGAAGTATCCAGATGTGTTTTTGTGGTCACTAAAAAGAGGATCCTGTGTGGTAGCTGGAGAAGGAGCTCGGGTGTCTAATGGAGCTCGGGCTGCTGCTATGGGTCAGAGTTAAGGGCATGTCAGGGACCTTCAACAGGCAGATGGATACTTTGGAGTGCATTGTTTGTGTCAAGTAGGTTCAAGCGGTGGGATTGGCCCCCTCCTATTTATTACGGGTGCCTCCTTACGGGTTTTACACTAGCCTGAACTCCAGGGGAACACCACACTTGTTTGGAATATAGCCATGGGATTTCGAGATGGAACAGAGCCATCAGGGGCACCCTGCCCCCCGCAGCTGGCACCAGAGTTACTGTGAGGCCAGGGCTGAATGACCCAGTAATTACAATCCCCTATCCCACAGCTTCCCTGTCACTGCTGCTTCCAGAAAAGGGGGGTTGGAGAAAGACCCGCTCCCATAACCCCAGGAGGAAAGGGGGGGCTTCGCAGCAGCCCCAGAAACTGGTGGTGTGGGGGGGAATGTGGCACTTGAGATGGAAGGGTAGCCCCAGAGTCACCCTGCCAGGAGAAGCAACATGGGCTGCAGGGAAGGGGGCCAGGCAGAGCAGCAGCAGCCTGGGTGGGAAGAGATCCCCAGACTCCTTTGGTCTGGAGGAGTGGTGACAGTGGGGGAAGGGGAGCCCCTTCTCCTTGGTCCTGCTCAGCGGTGGCAGCTGTGAAAGGGCCGGTGGCTCCAGAGCAGGGTTCATGCTAACTGGGGCACAGGGGTGCTTGCCCAAGGCCTGTGGTCTCACCCCGAGACCGCACAGGCTCCCTCCTGCAAAGTAGGCCAGGGGCCAGGTCGCTTTGCTGGGCTGAGGGGAAGCCCTGGGGCCGAAGCCCCCCTCTGCTAGCGCTCAGTCCAGCGTCTCTAGGGCTGGGGCCTCTACCCCTTCTTCGGGCACAGTTCTCACTGCCTGCTGCAGCTGCTCATGCCCTAGCACAGTTTGTGCTTTTCCTTCCAGGCTCTTTCCGTGGCCCCTATTACTGTAATAGCCGAGCACCTCTCTGTTTGCACGGCTGTCTCCTCACGCCCCCCTCAGCGGCAGGGCTGGTAACCCCACTGCTCAGAGCGGGCTGAGGCGCCGACGCGCTAAGTGACTCACCCAAGGAGTATGTGGCAGAGCAGGGAATTGAATCCTGGTCTCACCTGTCCTAGGCCAGAGCCCCAACCACTAGGCCATCCTTCCTCCTCCATTGCTCCCCTGTCTCTCCTCACCCATCTCCTAGGAGCCTAGCCTGCTCCTCTGGGCCTTTCCTCAGCTGCTCCTTTCAGACCTCCGCTCTCCACAGCCTTCACTCTTCAACAAGGGCAGCCAGGGGCAGCTGCCGGGTCTCTGACGGGGGGAGCAGGAGCCGCCGACCTCTTCCTCCCGTAGTGGCCCTCCCACCTCACTGCCTCCTGGCAGAGCATACCCTGAGCTCTGCCCATCAGCTCGGGGAGTAGCTGTCTTGCCCCCCAACATGGGGCTCTTGCTCCCCACTTTCCCTGGAGCTACAGGTTTCCTTGCTGCCTCCAAAAACCTCTCCATCAGGCTGCAAGTGCCTTCACTTTGGGGCCAGCCCCACAGGCTCCGCCCCAGCCGCCATCTTAGCACTATTCCACCCACCGCTATCCCCTGCCAGCCCCCTGCCCAAGTGCCTCCTGCCACCGCCTCTCCTCAACTCTCCTGCCGACCTCCTTCCGCCTATTCCCAGCCTTCCTCCCACCTCCCCAGCACCCTCCTGCCTCCCCCCTGGGCTCAGTGGGGCCAGCATGCACAGGAGGGAGGGCAGCAGGACTGGGCTGGAGAGCTCGGCTGGCTGGGCATTTGGTACAAACCCCAGGGGGCTCATTCCTTGGGGGTCCATGAGCCCGGACCAGAGGAACAGGGCTTGTGGTTAAGACCCTGAGTGGCTCAGCTGTTCTCCCGGGCAGCCCAGCTCACCGGGGCCGCTCAGAGCAAACAGCAGCACCAGAGAGCCGAATTCACGACACCCCAGTTATAACACACGTGGCAGCCTAATAGTCGTATACCCTAAGGGCACATGCCAGCTCCCGACAGTCCCTGTACCCTGCTGGGAGCCGCTTATCTCCCTCTCTTCCCTAGCTCTGCTTCTCCATCTGCGGGGAGAGCCCAGTTTATAAAGGGCCCCAGGAGCCATCCTGATCAGCCTTCTAAAATGTCCGCCTGGCCTGGGCCTGCCTTTTCCAGCCAGCCCAGTGAGAGTGCTGCGCCAAGCCCGGGCAGGCTGGGAATAAATGTTCCCCGATGGCCAGCGCTAGGCTCCAGCTAGCAGTTGGCCCACCACAGGTGAGGGGCTATTTGGGGGTTTGTTCTCTCTCCCTTCCTGGTGGCTGTGTTTTATAGGAGCAAACACAGGACAGGGGGAGGTTTAGCCGGGGTTTAGGGGGTGAAGGAGGGGCATGGGGGGGGGGAGAACAAAGGGGACCAACTAATTGGTCGGGCAGCCGTTCCCCTTCTGGAATGAAAAGCTGGGCCATGTTACTGAGGAGGTGGCAGGGAGACAACAGGGGTTATCCTGGGTCACTTTTCCTGCTTCCTTCAGACCCAAACCACTGAACTAGGCAGTAGTGGATTGCCCTATGTGCTCAGTGCCCAGTCTGCCCGGCTGCTTGGGGAACCCACCCTGGCTGTGTGTGCCTCCTACCCAACTGGAGACACCTGGGGCCTCGTGCAGAAGTGCTGAGCACTCCCAGCTGTAGCTGAAAGCAGTGGGAGCTGTGAGTGCTCAGGCCCTTGGTGGGTGTAGCTGAGCACCCAGGAACAGAGGCCCCAGCAATTCATGGAGACTTTTGCAAACGTTGGCCTTACTCTCCTTGTGTCTCAGTGAACCCATGTGTGAAATGGGGGTAATGCTATCTCAGCTTGTATTGCTACGGTGAGTTCAGGACTGGTTTGCAGTACTCCATTTCTGCAGCCAGAAGCACTACAGAAAAGCCTAGGAGGAAATGAATAATTCTGAATTCAGTGCAGCATTTGAAGGGTGTGCAGTAAACAAGGCCTGGGACTGTGTATTGAACAAGGCTGCCCAGGGGGGGACAAGTGGGGCAATTTGCCCTGAGCCCTGCAGGGGCCCCGCGAGCCCTGGCCCGGCGGCGGTCCGGGTCTTCGGCGGCATTTCGGCAGCAGGGGGCCCTTCAGTCGCTCCAGGTCTTTGGCAGTGGGGGGCCCTTCAGTGCTGCTGAGGATGCGGAGCGACTGAAGGGCCCCCCGCCGCCGAAATGCTGCCGAAGACCCAGACCGCCGCCAGGTGAGTACAAGAGCCGCAGCTTCCCCGCTTTGCCCCAGGCCCCCTGAATCTTCTGGGTGGCCCTGGTATCTGCAGAAGTGAGGTTTTTACCCACGAAAGCTTATGCCCAAATAAATCTGTTAGTCTTTAAGGTGCCACCAGACTCCTTGTTGTTTTTGTAGATACAGACTAACACGGCTACCCCCTGATACCTGGTATTGAATGAGGAGGCTAAAAAGAAATAATGAACTGCTATCTAATCCACTGGGCACTGAATGAACCCAGGGTCCTGTGGGGAAAACAATAGTCTCTGATTTAAAAACTACATCCTGATGCATGTGGGCCCAAATTAAGGTTGCATGGGCACCCTTTACTCGGGCATTTCCTGTCTTTTGAGCAACAGACTGTGCACCTCTGATATTCGTGTTAATGTAGATTTTTGCGAATAGTTAAGGCTACGATTATGTCATGCCATGACTTCCATTGACCTCTGTGACATTTTCTGCCCCAGGGCTGGAACTCCCAGCCAGCCTCCCAACAGATCCCAGCCCCTGCCCTGGAGGGAACCCCCTGCATCTGCCCAGCCGGGAGGGGTGGTGGGGGAACCCCCCGCAGCAGCCCAGCTGTTGTGGGGGACCCCCCTGAGCGTCCAGCTGCCCTGGGGGGCAAGGGGACCCCACAGTAGCCCAGCCCCTGCAAGCAGGGGAACCCCAGAGCTCTTACTCACTGCAGCAGTGGGGAACCTGGACCCTCAGCAGCAGTGGGTGCTGAACCCACCTCTCCATCTTATCAGGGATGTTTTTAGTGAAAGTCAGGGACAAGTCATAGACTTCCATGAATTTTTGTTTATTGCCCATGACCTGTTCATGACTTTTACTAAAAATATCCGTGACAAAAACTTAGCCCTATTGATAATATAATATAACCATGCTTTATTTAACTTCTTTGCCATTCCAGTGCCACGTGTCATCCGGGAATGGAATGATTTTAGGTGCCATTCTAGCTGCCTCTTTTTAGGGAGTCTGGAGAAACTGCAGTCTGAAGCTGGCTTGTTTGCAAGCATAGATCAACTTTAGCATGCTAATGTCTTGCGAGTTTAGTCCATGAGTCAGCCTGCATGTCTCCTCAGAATGTTGTGTTCAAAGGTTCTCCTGCAGTGAGGCCTTTGTTTGGCTTAAATCTGGGTTTCCTGTCTTCGCTGCTCAGATGATGCCTTTTACGCTAATCCTGGCTGTCAGTGCTGTTATTCTGTGTGTCAGCGAAACCATACAGCAGCTATGAAATCTGCTTTCACCATTACTAACAAAATGAACACTGAACTTTCAGTATGAAGCTCTGGAGTGGCCTATGTTAGCTGGTCTGGCCCCAAGGACCTTGTGTGCCATATTAGCTCTATTCTATAAAACAACTGCAAGACTGCGCCAAACCATTTAAAAAAGAGATCTTGGCTGTCAGCTCTCTTTGAGGGCAAAGGGATAAAAGATGCTTGGTGTTTCTAGGCCAAGTGGTTTGTTGAACGGACTAATCCAAAAACGATTGTGGTCCTGATTCAGTCTGGCCCTGGAGCACATGCTTAACTTGAAACATGTGAGTCATTGGATTTAGCGGGGCTATTCCCATGCTTAAGATTACGTGTGTGCTTAGGTGCCTTGCTGAGTCAGGGCTGAGGAAAGTTTTGCAAAAGTGAAAACCTCCAGCCACTTCTTTTCTCCCCCCACTTCATTTCCCTGTGTGCACCCTCTAGTTTGCTGGGTGGAGAAGCTACAGATTTGTGCCTAAATTCTAATTGGAATTTGTCCGCCCTGTCTGCAGACTCAGGCAAATGTTGCTGAATGGGTTGTTGCTTTGCCCATGTTTTACTCTGGAGTAGGTCTCCTCCGGGTGTATTGAGCCACCCCCGTGCCCCGGGATATGCTGTTTCTGAAAATCTAAGCTCTTCAGTGGCTTTTGAGAACTTGTTCAGTGTTTTCAGCTGGTTGTTGCTGACTGGTAAATCAGAGAGCTGGTGTGAACTCATACCCTTGCACATGCAGCTCCTCTCAAAGAGGCATGATTGTTGGTTTCTTTTTTTAACCAAATCACCACATTAGTGCGACACAAGATCGACTAACGCACACGCTGAGTTTCCGATGGGAACTTTAACTCTCCATTGTCACACGGCTGGACTGTTGTAACCCGGCCTCCTGCCAGGCGCGGCTGGGCGTGCGGCAGGTCCAGTCCCCTGGAGAGGTTGGGTAGTGCGCTGGGCGCACCAGGAACAGAGACAAGTGCTGCAGGTGCTCCGGGTACTGGGCTTGTTGGTGGATTCCCGTGACCACTTGCACGTTCCAGGTGACGGAGGATTCCTTCAGGAGGGCTGCCAGGAACAAGCTGCCAACTCCATGGGCACCAGGACTACAAGTCAACGAATGCCACCCCCGTTCCTAACCCAGCCCCTAAGGGCAGCCCCCTGAAGGGGTCAAGGGTAACTGTGTTCCGTGCAGCTCCCCAGACTAGTCTAGGGCCACGCCTCCTCTGGAAGCAATGCCAACACACACGCCCTGGCCTGCAGAGCCAACCCATGGCCGGCTCTTTGGTCTGCACTCTCGCTGCGGCCCATTCACTCATGCTGTCCTGCTGTCACACCCTGCCACTGCCCCCACGCCTCCTGTTCCCTGGCAAGCCACAGGCTGCTTCCTTGCCTGCCACCTGCTCCCTGACCGCCCCATGGCAGCTCCTTTTCCTATAGGGGTTGGAGCCCTCTGCCGGCTGGATGCTGAGCTGGATAGAGGCGCCCTCAACTGGCTGCATCCTTTCCCTGCAGCCGAGCCAAGTGCATTAGTGTTTTTCAGTCCTTGCTCTATTCTTTGCCAGTCCCCGGATGGTGTTTGTCTCACTTTCCTCCCGGGAGGTGGGAATTTAACAGTCCTCTGTGTAGATGAGACTTTTCTGGCTCTGGAGGGAATCTTTAGAAAAGCAAATCTTTGAAGGTGGGTTAAATGTTGGCTCTTTCCCCTCGATCCAACCTAGTCCCAGAAGTTACTGCTCAGATTTTCGCCACCAGCGAGCCACTTTTAGAAGCGTGAATGCAGCCGCCAGGTTGCAAGAATATGTAAAATGTCAACAAATAACTAATTATGCATAACTTGAAACTTGTGTAACCACGGCAACCCTTCCGCCCCACAAACCCCAACAGGAAACGTGTGAAAGGCTCAGGCCCATATCAGGGCAGGTTTGGGGAAGTCTCTCTCCTCTCTCGATTGGCCTCTCGCTAGGGGCCAGTTCCCTTTGCTTTGCTGCTGTGACGCTCCTGCCCGCCAAAGCGCCCGCGCTCGCTCCTCTTCGTGGTCCCGGGGGCTGGAAGATGGACGCCCATGCTCCTAAAGCACTGCCCAGAACTCGGAGCAGGCTCTTGCGTTTGTTCAGCTCATCCCAGGTGCGGAAGCGTAGATCTTAGCCAGCAAGGAAGAGTAACTGTCGCTTATGGGCTAAGCTGAGGGCGCAGCATCCTACCGCTCAGCACTCGCAATACCCTGGAGTGGGCTTCAGTTGACAGGCTCAGGGGATCGGGCCCGGATTGTAGACGTGTCTTGGCGTGGCTGGGGGCTCTGCTATAGGTCTGGGACAAAGGGTGACGGAGACGGGAATCGTGTCACGTTGTGGAGGGTTCCGTGAATCGCCCCAGAGACTGATGTTGAGTCTGTAAATTGTTTGTCTCCATCACCGGTTTGGAAAGGAAGAGGAAGTAGGTAGCATGTTGGTAAATATAGCCAGCAACACTGACGGGGGGACTGTGGCAAAAGGGGCCTGGAGAGGAATAGTATCCTGGGCCTAAAATAATTCAATGAGTTTCAACTGGGCAGAATCAACCCAAGCTACAGAATGCCCAAGAGAGGGGAGAGGCTGGGAAAGCGGTGATTGCTATGGGAACCTTTGGTGGGGACCTTGTGGTCAGGGGCTGCTCTACCTCTAGGCAGCTGCCGCAGGTGGCAGATTTCTGGGAGGAGTGGGGGTGGGGGTTGGTTATTTTGAGTGCTTGGCTGGTGACATTTGTAGTGGCGCCTGAAGGACTGCAACAGTGGGGAGGGGGGGCGACCAGGCCAGCTCTGAGTGACTGGTGCTGTGACACGGTACATGGGGTCACAGCACCACTCCAGCTGGCCCAGCTGCCCTTCCATCATGTGGGAGGGGTGGCTGGGCCAAGGTAAGGGACAATACAGTTACACCTCCCAGCTTCAGCCAGGGGTCAAGGGGGGCACCTTGGCCCCCTGAGCCCCCCGTTGTCACACCTCTGCTGAGTTCAGGTTCTCATATGTGGGGAGCAAAGTTTCCAGCACCAAGAAGGGGGCGTCACACTGAAGTTCTGCCTAGGGCAGCAGGTTGGCTTGCGCAGCCTCCGAGTTTGGTCTAGCCAGCGGATGGGGACAGGGTGCCAGGTGAGAGAGGTGGCTTCTGTTCTTGGCTCTGCCTGTGTGAGTGTGAGCAAGTCGCCTCCCTGCTCAATGCCTCAGTTTCCTCACCTGCCCTTTGGCTGGGTTCTCAACTGAGATTGCTGGCTCTGTGTGTGTACCGTGGGAGATGGGCGTGAGACGCTGCGGGGCAATCAACTCTCGGTGTTTCTGTGTGAAAACTTTGAACCCATTATAGCTCCAATAACACATACGATCATAGAACTACAGCGATCACAAGGAGAAAACAACTGTCTGCATCTTATCAGCTCATTTCCTTTGGGCATGTGACAGCAGTTTACCTGAAGCCAGTTAGTTTCCTGGTACAGTCAATAAGCCAGTCTTCCCTCTTGCTCAGATGACATTTAGAAACGCCACAGGGGCGTGGTGGGAAAGCTTTATATGTTTGTAGTAGGAAAATTTAAAATTTCCTGCAATTGAAAGGGGATTTATCAGAAAATTGACAATGTTCTGAGGTTGTGCATTCCCTGACTTTCCAGAGGGAACTGGACATTTTTCATGTTCCATTAAATTGGGCCAAAATGTCCAAATTTGGATGATTAAATCTAGATATGTAAAGAAGCAGTCTGGTTTTTAGGCTTATTGGCACCAAAAAAGTGACCCTGCTTTAACTACAAGTGTGCGGATTGGTTGGTTGGGTTTTTTTTAAATCAATTTGGTGAAACCTGTACAAATGCAAAAGGATGCTGGCCCCACCTCAGTCTGCTGCCTGGGACCCATTGCTGGATTATCTGAGCACCTCACAGTGCTCCCCCCCCCCAAGGTGAGGCAGGGCAAGGCTATTCTCCCCTTGCTCCAGATGGGAGTTGAGAGAAATTAAGTGACTTGCCCAAGATCACGCAGTCTGTGGCAGGGAAGAGAATTGAACTGAGCTCTCACAAGTGAGGGCTCTAACCCCTAGGCCATCCTTCCTCTTCTGCCCTTCCCTTTCATGCATAGGAAACAGCTCAATTACAGGAGCAGGTGCTGGGTTTTTATTGCGTGCAGCACACTGCTTTTACACTGCCTTACCATGCCACTAGTTTTAGACCTCAAGTGCAAGTGTAGCACTGTGTAGTTTTTGCCCTGTGTACTCACAATAATGGATCTCTATCCAGCTGTATCTCTAGTGACATTATCAATATTCTTTCTGTAGAAGGGGTTTTGTAGTGTCATTTTGTCCCCAGATATGTACAAAGTATGTTGCCAGCAAAAATAGCTCAGCGTTAAGGGGGCTAGTTTGAGCTCCTCCACTGGCTGCAATGCCCCCTGAGGGTTGTTGTGCTGAGCAGGGATAGCCAGACTGCAGCACTCTCTCGCAATGCCCTCTCCACCCTGGGGGGCCAGGAGAAGGTGAGGTAGAGCTTGTGATGCCCACTGTGGGGGGGCAGGCAGGTGGGGGGCTGGCTGCGTGGTCTGGGAGAATGAATGAATGGCTTGGCAGTGTGGGGCTGTGAGTGAAGGCTCCAAAACTGCAATGTTGGGGCTCTCCTGGGGGGGACTGCGAAGAGCCTGGTGCAGCAGTGGGGGAGGGGAGTGAAACCTGGCGTGCCCCATGAGGATGTGTTTCAGAGGTGAGTACTGGACTCTTTCCCATGGCTGGAGTTCAGGGTTGCGGAGGCTGAGTTGCCAATGGTTACAATTCCATCATGAGTCTCATGACGGTGTTTGTTTGGTTTTTAAAGCCCCAGCTCCTGGAGTCTTGTGAGATCTTAGTTCTCATTGATATCAGAGTGAGTTCCTAGGCGGAGAAAAGCTGGAAAACATGACCCCCAAGGGCTTGAAACCCAGAAGGGCCTCGGGCCGCAGTATTTATAATCTTTTAAACTCATGACTTTTGGGGCCTGGCTCATGGGTTTGGGACACGTGGGCTTAGCAGTCCCGGGAGGGAGCCTGGCCTGACAGTGCAGCAATGTCCCTCTGGCAGCCAGAGCCCTGCCATGAGTTCCCAGAAACCCTGGTTCCGCCGGCTGTTCTCCCCACCGCGGCCGGCGCATTTCTGATGGTCCGACCAGAATGCTCTCGCCATCCCTGCCCAGCCCCCACCCATGTCGTCTCCCGCCCAGTGCTGCCATTCCAAATCCAGCCTGACAGACTGTGGTCCTGATCTCTCCCCAGGCCTGCCAGGAGGAGGAGAAGAACCCCACCCCAGTGTATGTGAACATACAGGAGCTCCGACAGCAATCAGCAGCCACTGACCCCTCCCCACCCCGGCACTGCCCTAGCAGTGTCCTTGCGGACTGGGAGACCCATACGGACACGGGCAGCGGGCACTTGTTCTACTACAACTCTGTGACGGGCGAGACCACCTGGGATTCCCCGTTCGGGTGCCCAGAAGATGGAGTGAGTCCTGCTCCCTCTCCCTCGCCGTCTCTTGCCCCCAGTCCCGCGGCGGCCGAATGGGGCCAGTATGTGGATGATGCCAGCGGCGAGGTGTTTTTCTATAATTCGGTAACGGGTGAGACATCGTGGGAGCCGCCTCCGGCTGCGGACGAGCCCAGCGCCCAGGAGATGCAGCCTGCAATCGCACAGTATGGACCCATGGACCAGAGGGTGAGCCACCAGGAGGAGCAGGAGTGAGAGAAAAGCTGGCTGGTCCAGGAGGGGGGCACAAGGGGGAGCCCAAACCAGTAGCTCTGGGGAGCGCGGGGTGATTGCTGGGTTTGGTGAAGTGCAGAATGGAACAGCGCCGACCGGGTGGGTAGATTCTTGGTGCTGGTCTGGGGAATAACCCAGGGAAGTGCTGGGGATCTCCAGGATCCTGCTGGATTCTCTCCTCTCTGCGAGGGGGTCTGGGGAGAGCACCCTGGCAGGGCACAGGGAGCGTGGGGGAGGCAGAGAGGTGCGCAGAGGTGACCTCTCTTACATTCTCAGCCGCCGACTCCGGAAACGGACTATCCGGACCTGTCCCCCGAGGAGCTGGATGGTTACCCGGAGGAGGACTATTCTCCGGTGGGGTCCTATGAGCAGAGCACCTACCCTTACCTTCTGCCAGGGAGATCCCCCAGGCACTCGGCAGAGCTGAGCCCCTCTCCGGGCTGGTGCAGCCAGAACAACCCCGAGGGGCAAGCCTTCTACCCTGACCATTACGCCTCGGACACGGTACGGAGCTGGTGGGGGGATGGGAGTCATTGGAGGGGGACGAGGGCCAGGCAGGACGTATGGGGTTTGAAAGGAGAGGAAATGGAGCCTGATGGCTCTTGGGGAAGAAGTTGGGGTGGAAGTGGAGTGTGGGGAGGGGTTAAGGGGAGTGGGGCAGCCTAGGGAAGGGGAGGATGACGTGCTGGAGGCTCAACCTGCCCTTTTAATGATCTGGCAAACCCCTGGGTGCGGAGGTGGCGGAGGGGTACCTGGGGAGAGAGGCCGAGAACAGACTGGCCCGGCGTCCGTGTGGGGCACAGAACTGTGCCCCAGGGAAGGTGGGCGCAGTCCGCCCAAGCGCTGGATTTCCCCAGAGGGTCTCAGCAGTGAGGGGGCAGGAGCGAAGGAAGCGGGTGCCACCAGTGGCAGGGCGGGGAGTGAGAGAGTTTAGCCGGCTTGGTGGGAGTGAAGGAGTGTCTGTGCAGAGTGGCGGGGCTGGGGGCGGAGAGGAGTCTGGGGAGTTCCCAGCATTAAAGGGCTGATGCTCAGAAGCTCTGGGGCAGCAGGGCTGGGTGAGGAGAAGGCTGAGGGCTCGATGTGGGGGGGGAGGGGCTGGCGCCTTGGGCTTCTGATCTCAGGAGGGGCTCTAGGCATGACTGGAAAACCCACAAATGACGTGATGAAAGCGCCGGCCCCAGGGCGTGGGGCCAAGCTGGAGGCAGCAGCGTGAAAGGGGAAGGGGGACGATCGGGCTTACAGACAGCTGGGGGGCACTGTGTCAGGGTGGGGGATGGACGAGCCGGGAGGGTAGAAGTTCCCCACACACCCTGTGGTGGGTCTGGGGTGGAGGACAGGAGCCCACGATCCCGAGGCAGGCTGGCGCTCGAGGGCGAGCCAGGAGGGAAGCCCTGCGGTGACAGCTGCCCACTAGGGGTCAGGATCCCACAGCTGCCCAGCGCTGAGCGTCTTGTCGCTGCCAAATGTGTGTTGGTGGGTTTCCAGGCCAGAAGGGACCATGCTGACCCTCCCATCCATCCTGCATGGCCCAGGCCAGAGAACCTTCCCACGGCAAGGCCAGAACTCCTGACAGAGCGAGAGCAGTGGGGGTGCCCCGAGACCTTGTGCCCCCACGCTGGGTGCTGTATGTGCACGTACCAAACATGGGCCCTGCCCCAGAGACCACCTAGTCTGGGGCTCTGCCTAGCCTGGAGTTCCGAGCTGGGGCTGCTGCCCCAGCACAAGCCCCATATCGCTCCAGGGCAGCCAGTCCGTGCTGTGGGATTGCAACTGTGCCACCTTCTGCAGGGACAGGGCCTATGACCGAGCTAGCAAGCAAAGTAACTCCGAGCCCCTCGAGGGTGGGGTGGCTTTACACAGGCTGGCCAGGCAGAAAAAGCCGCTGCGCTCCATGGGAGCTTTGAGGTGGAGCCGGCCCCTGCTCCTGGGGGGATACAGGGCTCCCTGCAAATACTGGCGTTCTCCAGCCCAGGGCGGGGCTGTGCCGAGGGGAGCCTGCCCCACCCCAGCACTGTTCCGTAGTCTCTGCACGGGGCCTGCTCAGCGGAGCTAGTGGCAGATACTTTTAAAGCAAACCCTCCGTTCCCTGCCAGGTGCCTGGCTTGTGGGGCCATGTGGCTGGGGCTGGGCTGGAGAATGGGCTGGCCAGTGATATCAGGGTTTCTGCCTGCTAAGCTCAGGGCAGTCATATCTCACGCCACAGGCTGTGCCCTGAGCCTCGCAGAAATTCTCACGCTAGCCGGGGGTTGGCCTCTGAGCCATCAGGTACTGGCTACAGTATGAAGATGAAGGCCAGGCATGGTGGGTTTGCTTTGCCCGCTGCCACCCTTGGTCAGGGAGTGAGTCACTCCAGCCAGCAGAGTGATGCCAGAGGGCACAGAGGAGGTGCCAGGAAAGTGGAGGACAGCCTGGCCCTGTGGGCAGGGCACTGGCCTGGCATGCAACAGACCTGGGTTCTATTCCCAGCTCTGCCCTGCTGGGTGATCTTGGGTGAGTCCCTGCTCCTCGGCTGCTTCTGTCCCCTCTCCTCCCAATCTTGGTGTGTGTTCAGAGGAAGTTCTCTACTGTACAGCTCCCAGCACAATGGGGTTTGCTGGCTGGGGCTCTCAGCATTGGTGATAAATATAGTTTGTGACTAACTGGTATCTGCTTCCAGGTCTCTGTGCCAGGGGGTCGCCGGAGAGCAAGCAGCGGGTCCAGCCAGGACAGCAGCCCCTTTGCCAGCTGGCACAACTATATGCCAGCCATCCTCATCCAGAAAGAGGAGAAGGTGAGGGAGATGGCTGGGCTCATTTTGCTAATGGGGTCATGCTGGCTCCTTTGGAGCCGACAGCAGATCTGACTTTAACTCTGCCCTTTGGTGCCGTTCCCCAAAAAGTTCTGTTCACCTGCCCGGGTCCCGGGGCGGGGGCACCCATACGGCCGGGGCTGGGCAGCTGTTGTAGTGGCCAGGCTGGCTAACTCAAGGGGTACTGTAGCTGTGGAGCGATTGTGACCATAAAGGACAGCTGCAGGGATCCCCAGACTCCTGACCCCACCCTGTCAGTGGGCAGCCACTGGGCCTCGGGTCAGGGAGGTGCTGTAGCATGTGCCTGACCTGAAGGCGTGGGTCACCTCCTGGATTTCAGTGGGCCTGCTCGTGTGGGCTTCCAACTAAGCGTGTGCGCCGAGCACTTCCTGAAATAGGGCCCTGGGGCAAGTTATTTTCCTGGTGAGCTTGTGATCCAGATGCCCAAGTGAAAATCCATGGGCGTTTCCCGGGTGCTTACGGGGCGGGGAGGGAGATGGCACCAGGGCATTGTGGCCACTCCATCAGTGGCCCTGATGATCGGCTGTTTGAAAGCCAGTTTCCCTTGGAAATGCTCACGGAGCAGATTTAACCCCTGACTTATCTTTGATTTCAGTTCAAAAGCCTGGACAAGGCCGGAGTTCTTTACCGGACAAAAACAGCTGATAAAGGAAAGCGATTACGGTAAGAGAGTCTCAGCGTGACAAGCACCAGGGCAGACTTCCGACTCGCTGCCTTCCACAGAGCAGACAATAATTCCCAGAGCAGAGCTTTTAGAGAAATGTCCAACCTTGATTCTCCATCACTGACAACCCTCGGTGGCTAATGACCTTCCCTGTTGAACATTTTCCCCTCCTTTCCAGTCTGTGAATAGATCCAGGGGACGTGCTGCTGTGGGGTATGGTTGGAGATGGGAGTAAAACCCTCTGAGCACCTGGCGGTGTGTTCCTAACAGTGCTGTAGGCAAGGAATAAAGGAGACTTTTCCCATAACTTCTTATTTCCCTGCTTTGAAGGTTTGGGGGGGCTGGGGATTGTCCTGCTTGATCTTTCACTAAAGGGAGACAGGTCACTAGTGAGTTGTTTGTGTTCACGCTATTAACCGCTCGGTCACAGATTTCCTGTGTGATCTTGGGGCAGGTCACTCAGGGTGTCGCTGTGTTGCAACCAGGGGGTGACTGCAGCATGCACAGCCAGACCCGAGCTAGCTTGGATCTTGCTAGCCCAAGTGCCCAGAGCAGTGTGTTCTCCAGTGCTGGCGAGCCACTCAAGCCAGTACTCAGGGTACGGGTGGGATCGGACAGCCTGTGCTGAAGTCTGTTCTGCCCCAGGCTTCGCTGCTGTTGGTACCTGGGCTAGCTAATTAGAGGTAGCTTGGGTCTGTCTATGCGTGCTGTAGTCACCTCCCGCCGGCAGCGTGGGCGTGTTCCATGTGTCTCTCGGTGCCGCACTTCTCCATGTGTGCAGTGTGGTGGTAGCCGCATCCCACAGGCCTGTTCAGATATTAGAGTGAGGTGGGCCCTGGAAGCACCTGAGCTAGGGAGACTAAACTAGGAAAGTCTCAGCCAGTCCTGCTCTTTGAGGGTGTTGCCACCATTTTTGATGCATTCTGTAAATTTCTCCAAATTTGGCAAGATCCAGCCTCCATTCCAAGACGAGACTGAGGAGGGATTTGCTCTCCTGCTATGGCCCTTATACACCACTGCACCATCCTCCAGGGGCCAGGACAGTCACGGAGCTGACTAGGGGACAATTCCGCCAGGACAAGTTCTGTGCAGGGGTTTGTCTCCTGAGCGCTTACCCCTGTCCCATCCCCCCACACAACTCCCATACCCAAGTGGGGTGCAGCTTTCAACTCGGCCTAGCTGGCCCATTGGGGGTCTTGGTTACAGCCCTGGGTCTGGTAATCCGCCCACACAGAAACCCTCCAGCGTCTTCCCACAATTCCTTCCTGTGTGCCCACAAGGGCAGAGGATCACGGAGCGGCTCAGCGTAGTGCGGCATAAAGAACTGGGGGCTGCCCCCCTGAAATCCTAGTGACACGCACTGGGGAATGCAGCACCACTGAGGTCCCAGTGACGCTGGCAGGGCTTTGCAGCCTGGCTGCTCACACCTGGGCTAGGCCAACCCGGAGACGATCCCCCAGACTTGCTCTGCGGTGTAGACCCGAGGGCTGCAGTATCCCAGCTCACTGCTCTGGGGGCTCACTGCTGGCTGAAGAGGGGCCCATGGGCAGTCCTGGGGGGGGCCAGAACCTAGAGCAGCTCCCAGCTATTATGCAGGAGGTCAGACGAGATTATAATGGTCCCTTCTGGCTTTGAAATCTATGCACCTGCTTTTGCAAACATTCACGTTTTGAGCAGAACTTGCCAGGAGCTCCCTGCCCCAGCCTGAGCGGCCTGCGGTGGGATGCAGGGTTAGGTAGATAATGTTCGTTTGGGTCTAACCTCCCCCCCTCTACTGGTAAGTTTTCCAGGCCGCCCTGCTTCCCGGACAGCAAAGGGCTGTGCCAGCATCTGGCCACAGACAAGCAAACTTGGCACTTCTCCCTGTGTACAGCTCCGAGCACAGGGAGGAGGATTTTATGTAGAACTCCCGGACCAACCAGCAATGAAGGAACCAGTGTCTCCTTAGGAAGTGAGGAGGCCATTGAGAGAAGGGGCTGTGCCATGCATAGGGCTGCCCCCCACCTTCCCTTCCTCAGCTGGCAGCATGGGAACAGGGTCCTGCCAGCATAACCGACATCTGGGTTTAATGCTTTCCTCACCATTCCTCCCGCAGGAAGAACTGGAGCTCATCCTGGACTGTGCTGGAAGGGGGCATCTTGACCTTTTTTAAGGAGTCGAAGCATTTGTCTTCCAGCAGCTTGGTGAGTTGCCAGCCTTTGGCTACTGGCCTTGCTAGGCCCAGGTTGGGAGTTGCTGACAGGCTGCAGGCTGCTCACCAGCACAATTTCCCAGCCCTTCCCTGTGCAGCCTCTGGCTTGTACCCTCCCTCCTTCATCACCCTGCAGGAGATGCTTCCCAGGTACCGAGCAAGCTTTCTGCAAGGAGCGAAGTGTGCAAGCAGACTCTGGGCCTGGCTGACTTGTCTCCCAATTGACCCTGAAAATAGTGGGACCATAGAATCCTAGAAGATCAGGGTTGGAAGAGACCTCAGAAGGTGTCTAGTCCAACCCCCTGCTCAAAGCAGGACCAACCCCAACTAAATCATCCCAGCCCGGGCTTTGACAGTCGATCGACCAGTCGAATCCCGTTCTGGAATCTGAAATTGGGTGATGTTCCCTAGAGTGTGTGGCTTGCATTCAAAAGCCCCCTGTTCCTGTGGCTTCCAGACCCCTTCTAGGTGCTGGATGCTAGTGGAGTGACTCAGCAGGGAAAGAGACCGAGTTGCTCTGCAGGGGCTGTTTTCCCCCTCCCGGATTAGTGTTTATAATAAGAGACGCGAGTAAGTTACCACCAGCGACAAAGGAAACCCAGAACTCCCTCGCGTGGCCTTTGAGCTGTGGTCAGAGCCGCTCGAAATAGGGAAGGCTGCTCGCAGCCCTGGTGCGCGTTGTCACACAGCTCAGGGCTGGTGTGGGCTTGCAACACTTTTGGCGGCATTTTGCAGCAAGGGGAAGAGAATGAGGGCGAGAGAAGAAATGTATCTGCAAGGAGCTCCACGCCCCAAGCAGACCCCTCGCCAGATGCAGCAAGGTTGACATCCACGCACAGTGCTGGGAGCTCTGTAGGGCCACATCCTATTCCTGCAAACTCCATCACTGAGGCTCAACCAGGGTGGAGAGCTGTGCTCATGTGGCGGGAAATTAATAAAAATGATGCATCCGGGGAGCCCTTCAGCCCGCTGAAATGCCTGACGCAATTTCCTGACTGGTGGACGATGGGGGCTGGGATTTCAAAGGAACCTCAGGGAATAAGGTGCCAAATCCCCACTGAAATCTAATGGGATCTGGGTTCCTAACTGCCTTAGGGCTTGTCTGCCTGGGGAACCTGAGCAGAAGAGCAATTGTGGAACAGAAATGGCTAACCCAGAAAACGGCACTCTTCTTCTGGAACAAGAGAGTCCGTACAGGGAATTAATCAGAAATAAATATTGCTCTTGCAATTCAAACCCTCCCTTATTCCGGATTAGTTCCCGAGGTATATTCGCTCTGTGGAAAGTCGCCACCCACGAGGTTGGAGCAGACAGACTCTTTAATCCCCTGTGGAATAGCAAAGTGCCTGGGTATTTCACTGACATTTCCCAGTGGAAAGCTGTGTTCTATTAGAAAAACCCAGCAAACCACATGCACACCAGAGCCCTGACCCCCTGGACACAAAACCGATAACCACGTACCCAATGCCAGCATTACTGACTTACCACAGAGAGCATCCAGGAAGGGACGTTCCTCCCCTTTATGGGAGAATTCCGTGCTGGCCCCTAGCCGTCACCGCTCCTCACTCAGGCCTTGGCTACACTTGCGAGTTACAGCGCCGTAAAGCCAACCCCAGCGCTGTAACTCACTGACCGCCTACACTGGCAAGGCACGTACAGCGCTGTATCTCCCTGGGTACACTGCTGCGGGTACTCCACCTCCCCGAGAAGCGTAAGAGATGCAGCGGAGTGGCTACGACTCTCCCCTGTGAGTGTGTACCAGGAATCAACCTGCAGCGCTGTACTGGTCACCTTGTCAAGTGGCCAATCCTCTCCATCGTTGTGACCGGCCGCAGGAATGCGGAAGTGCCAGTTTCAAAGCTCGTACCACAGAGAAAAAGCAAATAGTTTGCTGTTTTCTTTGAGTGAGTGAATGAATGAGCAGGGGGCCGGGAGTTCGGAACTTGCAAAATAGAGTGCTGACACGCTCCAAAAAGCACTCTCTCTCCCCTCCCACACTCCCCGTCACACTCCACCCCCCACTGTTTGGAAAAGCACGTTGCAGACACATGAATGCTGGGATAGCTGCTCATAATGCACCACTCCCAACACAGCTGCAAATGTTGCAAGTGTGGCCACACCACTGTGCTGTCAGCTGTCAGTGTGGACAGACGGCAGCGCTTTCCCTACGCAGCTGTACGAAGACAGGTTTATCTCACAGCGCTATACAGATTGCTTCAGATGTGAGTTCTGCTCCCTCTGGTATTTAGGTCTAGGCTCCTTTAGGCACAGTTATAGTGGAGATGCAGCTTCCGTCAACAAAAGTGTGGCTTTGCTGGTATAGTTCAAAATAAGCTCTCCCAGCAAAAGGACTTTTTGGCTAGTATAACTGTGTCCACGCTAGGGCTTTTGCCCATATTAAAATGTCATAACAAGATTGCATCCCTACCTGCTATTGCTATCCAGGCAAAAGTTTCTAGTATTGCCCTAGTCTTAGAAATACTCGGGGCAATCTTGGTGTCCAGTCCAGGGGAGGGTTGAATTACATTTTTAATTATGGCCCATGTGCATCCGTTTAGAATTGCAAAGTCCCCTCAGTGCACGCACATCGCCCGGTGACCTCACTGGGAGGCACAAATGAAATAGTCAGTTGTCATCAGTGAGTTTTACGCCAACCCCGCTCCCTGAGGTGATGACTAGGGACCGGCAGAGTTCATTCTTCTCAGAGCTATTGTTTCAGGCATTCTGCAGGCGTCCCTGCAAAGTCCCACCCTGCTTCTGCTGGGGAGGTTCACTCTGCAACCACGAGCGGTTTTGTTTTGAATGAAAGCTGAGATGCTGCAGAATGGGAGAGAGTTCCGCCACCTCTTGTGGCTTCGTCCCAGGTCTCGTGATCTTTGATGTTTTTCTTTAAGCCCCAACTCCTGCAAACATGATTAGGTGTAGGGTGACCAGATGTCCCGTTTTTAAAGGGACAGACCAGTTTTTTGGGACTTTTTCATATATAGGCATCTATTACCCCCCACCCCCTGTCCTGTTTTTTTCACAGTTGCTATCTGGTCACCCTAATTAGGTGAGAATTTCAGCTTTCAGTTTTAAAAAAGGAAGTTTCTACTCTCATGGTTGTGGAGAAAAAGCTGGGAAACACAACCCCAAATGGCTCCAGCACCCAGAGGCAAAGGAAAACACCCCACAGTAGTAGTAGTATTTTAAACTCATGGTTTTTAAGCCAATCGGATGGTTTTTTGGAGCCTGACTCATGATCTTTGCCTGCTTGGGCTCAGTGATGCAGCAGATATGCTGCAGGCCCAATCACCACACTGCGCCAATGGAATGAAACCGTATGAACCTCTGATCGGCTGGTTCTGGTACAACTGACTCTGGGCGAGGTGTGCTGTGAGAGGCACTTGGTGGCCGGGAGCCAAAAGGCCTAGATTCTAATCCCTACTCTGTGTTCCCATGGCATGGCCTGTCTCCATTGGCTAGCCCCCCTGATGGCCCATGGCAGTTGGAGTGTGGAGGGGCTGCCCTCTGCCAGCTCAGATGGAACGAGGAGCTGATCGGGGTCCTCTCATCCAGGGTTCTAGCCACCTTGTGCTGGGTCTGGCACCGGGCTGGGTTCCCCTTCGTACCTGCAGCCACGTTACCTATAGAGACCTGTGTCCCTGGCAGGAACCCCACCAGAGGGGTGATGACAGGAAGGTAGGACAGCACTGGCTGTACCTGCCTTGGTCCGTCCACACCCAGCTCTGAGCCCAATCAAAATGCCAAGGACAGACATGGGACCCCTGCCCACTTGGCTGGTTTTATAGCCCATGTAGAGTAAACGTTCTCCACCCTGTGACAGCCTCGCTGGTCTGCTCCTATGAACAGAGCCCAGTGTCTCCCTGGGCATGACCATCCTCTTTCCTTCCTCCAGAAACACCCTTCCATGCTGACCGCACCCGAGCATACTGTGGATCTGCGGGGGGCTGCCGTGTCCTGGGCTCCCAAAGAGAAATCCAGCAAGAAGAACGTTCTGGAGGTGAGTCCACTCAATGCAGCATGGCTTTGGTGGGGCCGCGGGGCCAGGTGGGGGGAGAGATGTGTTGCCTTGGTAAAGAGGCTAAAACCATTGGAAACACCAAGGCCTGCTCCGTGTGCAAACTGGGTTAGTTAAACCCACATAGACCATGTGTAGATGCTTACTTTGGTTTAAAGGTGGTTTATTTTGGTTTAGCTGAACCCTGTTCCTGAATGACTTATGATTAGTCTGCATTACACAATCACCTCCCACCCCAGCTGACAGCTCTGCTAGCAAAGCCCCTGGTGTAGATGCAACAATGCTGCCAGAAGAGCGTTCGGGGAGGTGGTGTGGCTATGCCGGCGGAAGAGCTCCATTTGCTGCATATCCACCAGCGACTCTGCTGGAGTGGCAATGTCGGCAAAGCTCTGTAGTGTCAACAAGCCCTGAGGTAAGGCACTGCTAGATCGGAATCGAAGGCAGTGTCTACACTACAGAGCCTTGGCCGGTATAGCTGTGCCAGCAGAACCCTCTAGTGTAGACACAGCATAAGACAGCAGTTCTTCTCCCAGCATAGCTACACCACCTCCCCAAAGGCCATTAGCTACGGTGCGAGAAGCACTCTTCTGGGGGTATAGCTGTGTCTGCTCCAGGGGCTGGCTGGCGTAGCCATGTCGGGCAGCAGGAGTGATTGTTTTAACACTCCTAACCAGGGCCGGATTAACGCAGGGGTTTTAGGCAGCCCAGAGCTCCAGGCTAAGGGGAGCCCCACAAAAATAAATCCATAATTATAGACAATTGAGTGGTCACCAACCCATCA
Source organism: Trachemys scripta elegans (assembly GCF_013100865.1). NCBI lineage: Eukaryota > Metazoa > Chordata > Testudines > Emydidae > Trachemys > Trachemys scripta. The sequence goes on along the minus strand of NC_048320.1, from coordinate 2,519,236 downwards.
ATCACAATCAACTGGTTGATCCTGGAGCCTCTGCTAGTCAATCGTGATCTCCAGGCTGCTAAAAGTCCAACGGCACAGCAGGGCTCAGGCAGGCTGCCTGCATGCTGTGGCCCCACACCACTCCTGGAAGTGGCCGGCTACTTGCACGTCTCTGCAACCCCTGGTCGTGGGGGGGCAATGAACCGGCCAATGGGAGCTGCAACGGCGGCGCTTGCGGGTGCAGGCAGAGCATGGAGACACGCTGTCCCCCTCCCCACAGGGGCGCACAGAGACGTGCCAGTAGCCAGCCGCTTCTGGGAGCAGCATGGGGCTATGGCAGGCAGGCAGCTCAGCTTGCCTGAGCCCTGCTGCACTGCCAGCCGGGAGCCGCCTGTGGTAAGCGCCTCCCGGTCGGAGCCTGCACCTCACACCCTCTCCTGCACCCCACCCCCCTGCCCCAGCCTGGAGCCCCCTTCTGCACCCAAACTCCATCCCAGAGCTCACACCCCTCACCCTCTCCTGCACCTCAACCCCCTGCCCCAGCCTGGAACCCCCTTCTGCACCCAAACTCCATCCCAGAGCCCACACCCCTCACCCTCTCCTGCACCCCAACCCCCTGCCCCAGCCTGGAACCCCCTCCTGCACCCAAACTCCATCCCAGAGCCCACACCCCTCACCCTCTCCTGCACCCCAACCCCCTCCCCCAGCCTGGAGCCCCCTTCTGCACCCAAACTCCCTCCCAGAGCCCACACCCCTCACCCTCTCCTGCACCCCAACCCCCT
>NC_048320.1:2463973-2518459 GCF_013100865.1 Trachemys scripta elegans | reverse complement strand
CACCCAAACTCCATCCCAGAGCCCACACCCCTCACCCTCTCCTGCACCCCAACCCCCTGCCCCAGCCTGGAGCCCCCTCCTGCACCCAAACTCCCTCCCAGAAAGAAACTAATAAAACAGCTGTTCTAAGATAAGAAGTCGGCTGTTTTGAATTAACTTAACTATATTCTACGTGTTTTAAGACTAAACTGTAACCACCAAATGGCTTATGTTAATTAAAAGGCAAGTTTAGTATAGCATTAATAGCCCAATGGTATAATTTTGATCATTTTGTTTTAAATTAGGAAAAATACTTGTATACAGGGGCCCCACAAAATCTAATAGCCCCGGGCCCACAGCAGAGTTAATCCAGCCCTGATCCTAGCTGGCAAAGCTATGCCAGCCAAATGCAGGGCTGAAAGGGATCTTGGGATGTCATCTACTCCCATCCCCCAGCGCTGAGGCAGGATGAACTATACTGAGGTCTATTCTGACTGGTGCTAGAGTATCCACACAGGGGCTGGCAGGGGTTTAACGGAACAGGTTTAAATTCACACCTGTAACTAAACTGGTTCGACTCTGCGTGGATAAGACCCCAGGAGGGTCCCGAGGCTTGGTGAGAACAGAGCCTCTTTGTGCAGGGCCGTGGTTTGCACCCAAGAGCTGATGCCCCCTGGCTGGTGTGTTCTCTGGCACGTGCACACACGGCCCTCACACCTGTGTCTCTTTAGTGCCCTGCACGCTGGCTGCTTATTGGGCTAACGGCCACTTCACGTTCCCTGTCACCCGGCGCTGCCGTCTGCCCCAGTGCCAAGCAGCTGGGTTATGCACCTCAGTCTGAACCGGGGCAATCTGCCCTTCCTTTGCAGCGAGGTGGCAGCGGGTGGGGCGGGGCAGTGGGAAATCGTGACTTCGGGCCTTGACTATGCACTCAAGTTGGCCTGGTGCAACTAAAGTGTACAGGCCCCCTCCCACCCCAGTGTGGACGCAGTTCTCCTGAGATCAAGGTACTTCTCCTGGGATAGCCAGACCCGGGCAGGATGGGGAATAAGCTATGCTGGTGTTAGGCCCTGTTCTTCCAGAGTAACTGCGTCCATGCTAGGGGTTGTACCAGTAGAACTATAAGGCGCATGGGGATCATATCCACAACTGACACAGTTATACCAGTACGAGCGCACCAGGCCTCCCTGGCCATTGCATAACCCTCCACTGGCTGCTGTTTAGCAAGCCCAGGGTATCTTTTCAATAAGACGTGAGTGGCCAGGGGCCACATGCTATTGCCGAGGGGCAGCCAGACTTCAGGGGAAAGGGAGAATTAAAAAGTGGTGTCTCCGTCAGCAGGGCCCCTCTCTGCACACAGCAGGGCAGTACGGGCCGGTCCCCTTTGCCAGTGCAGACAGCAGGCTCCTTTGGGACGGCCGGTACAGCCAAACCCTGGCTCTTTTGGGCTTTGCATTGGAAAGGAAACTGCCAGCTGGTAACTCTTCACGCCTGCACAACGGGACAGTGGATGAAACCGAGATGTTTGGCCGCAGCTTTGAGCAAACCAAGCCGGGGGTTGGTTGTTACTGAACACTTCTACTGCAGTAGCACAGAGGGGTTGGCCAGCTAAGAACCACAGTCCTGGGGGCTGGCCGTACACGGAGCAAGTGGCAGCCCCCACCCAAGGAGCTCACAACAGGTGGATGAGACAGACTGGTGATTCGCACTGGGATCACAATTCTAGCCAGTCAGGAGCAGCGATCACAACACCCCGCCTGCCTGGCCAGGTTGCGGGCAGAGCTGGGACACTCCTGCTGCAGAGACAGCTTAGAGATGCAGCTAAATACAGGGGGAGACCTCAGTGCAGAGCTAGGGCTTAGTCTGAGGGAGCCCAGTGCAAGGGATCTGCCCCTAGAAGCCAGGCATCTTTTCCTCAGGACCTGTGAGCACTGAAGACAAGGGCTCAGCCTGGAGGAGGGAGAGGTCAGTGGTTTGAGCATTGGCCTGCTAAACCCAGGGTTGTGAGCTCAATCCTTGAGGGGGCCACTTAGGAATCTGAGGCAAAAATCTATCTGGGGATTGGTCCTGCTTTGAGCAGGAGGTTGGACTAGATACCTCCTGAGGTTCCTTCCAACCCTGAGATTCTATGATTCTATGTGGTCTGAATCGATGGGAATTTGGGGTGCCCAATGAGCAGAGACTTGAGCTGTAAAATTGCACAGAAGTCAAGGCCAACAGCAGGGGCCCTGTCACACCAGCCCAGCCCACTGGTGTCTGAGTGCTGTTGTGCCATGGAAAGAAACTGCCCTTCTTCCCCTACGGACCCTCTGGAAGGCTGTCACATTGGGGGCTGCACAGCGCCTGTTTCACCCTGATCACTCCCATGCTGCTTCTTTCAGCTGAAGACCCGCGACGGTTCTGAGTTCTTGATCCAGCACGACTCTGAGCCCATTGTGGCCACGTGGCAGAAGGTGATCGCCGACAGCATCGGCAAGCTGGTGAGAGGGGCTTCTCCAGGCGTTTTGTTAGAGCTTTCCCGAGGCACTGGCCTGGCGGGAACCTGAACCCAGGACCTCCAGGCCAACCAGCAGGAGCTCTGGGCTAAAGTTCCAGGAATAGGCCCCTTTGTTCAGAAGACCTTTTACACAGTCCAGTCCCCAGATGGGGACAGAGACCCAGATAGGTGGCCGGTGGGTTACACACCACGCCCCCATCCTCAGCACTGACCCTGACCCCCTTCTCCTGCCCTGTTCTCTGCTCAGCCTCACTTTCCCTTCTATGCCCATCTTCTGCTCAGCTCTGTCCCCTCCTGGAGCCCCACCCAGGTTTCGTCTTTAGGATCTGGCATCGCCATCCTGGGACTGGCTTTCTCACGAGATTTACAGCACTTTGGCTGCTAGAAACACCCTGCCAGCCGCTGTCCCCCTGGGAACTCAGCACGGCGGGATTGGTTTCTTTCTTACCCCAACCTCAAAAAAATGTGAATTTTGAGCAAAGTTTCAGGTTGGCTCCTGCTGCGGTTGCATTCTCTGCACTGCAGTAGCCCTAGGCCCCGGACCCCAGCGCACCAGGTGCTGTACAAACACAGAACAAAAGCCCATCCCTGCCCCAAAGAGCTGACAGTCCAAATATCTGTTGTGTCCAGACTGATTTGTGGACCATCACTTGTGTGTCGGGGTGGGGGAATTTTTGCATTATCCGCTGTCTCCCTCCCAACCTACTCAGCCGTGTCTAGCAGACTCTGGGAAAGCACCACGCCTCCCGCCCTGAGCTGCATGCCTCTGAGCTCCTTCGGGGCCTTGATGGGACAAGAGCTGATGCCATGTCTCCCTCAGTCCACAGACTTTCCTACTCACGACGAGAACGGAAATGTTGGGGACTTTGGATCCAAGGAGAGACTGGGAAACAACAAAGACGAAGACAAAAAGAATCCAGGCGAGTGGGTGAGATCTGAGCGGAGCAGCCTGCTTGGGAACAGCCCAGGGGCCCACTCTGGTGCAGCCTCCAGGCCGAGTCTGCCTGGGAGCTGCTGGTTGTGCTGCTGCAGGGTTCGTTGTCTGCTCAGCTCAGGCCAGGCAGAGCTGCATTAACTACCCAATGTCCCTTGGTAAGGTGCAGCTGAGCAGCAGTGTAGATGCCCTAGTTAGTAGCATGCAGTGAAGGCGGAGGGCCAGGTTCTATGCTGGGAGACAGCCCAGAAGGTGCAGGAGTGCTCCCCACCTGGAGCCTGGGCCAAATGGCTCCTTGGGCAAGTTAGAGCAGCCTTTACATAGAGCAGCCTTCTGATCTCTGGAACCTCAAGCTCTATGGCTGTTCCCAACCCCCACTTGCCCAGGCCTTGCAGTGGGGCAGTGTAGGGTGGTTGTAACTCGGAAAATTCTCCCCCTGCCTTGGAGGCTTGCATACAGCCCATACGTACTGCCAGAGCAGGCTGCAGCATCGGCCCCATAGCATGCCCCGTGTTGCATTGCAGGGCAAACTGGCTGAAGGGCACAGATGGCAACACGAATGCGAGCTGGGTCCCCCAACTCCTCTGGCTGGTGTGCTCAAGGCCAGGTCACCTCTGGCCCTTTGGCATGTCCCGTCATGGGAGCGGGACTAGGATGGGGCTCAGTAGGCAGGGATGGTGCTGACACCGGGCACCTGGCGGCACCAGGCTTGGGGTGGTAACGTCCCTGCAACAGGACTCTCTCTAACATGGAGTTTTCTTTCTGATATAAAGCAGCTGGTCACCCAAGCAGACTGAGACCAGAGTGGGGAGCTGGCAGGGGCAGCGCCAGCCTCTTTCCAGTGTGGGGGGCTAGACAGAAAATGAGAAGTGCAGAAGTAAGGGTGCCAATGCCATACCATGCCACCCTTACTTCTGTGTAATGTTTGGCCTTCGCGCTGGGAGTGGACCTACGGGGAGGGCTAAGCTAAGCAACCTGTCTGCAGCCCATTTGGGGCTCCTTGTCTGTGCCCAGAACGACGCTGGGGCCTCTCCTGGTCTCGCGGTGAAACGCTCTCCCTTGTCTCCCGCAGCCTCCGGGCCGGCGGCCAGTAGCCTGGGCTCCGAGAGCGACACCAGCAAAGTTCGAAACAGGCTGAGAAAGCTGCTCCAGAAACGGCCCCCTCTGCAGTTCCTGCGGGAGCGAGGGTACATCAAAGGTACAGGCTGGGCAGGGCGCTTTGGGGGTGGGCGCTTACGAGTAGAACAAACCCTTCTTCCGAGCCAGGAAACCCAAACCTTGCATCCCCAAGCAAAGCTTCTCCCCCAGCACGTCCCCAGACCGGCGATCCAGGGGGGCAAATCACGCTGATCCCCTGGCAGAGCCCCGAGTTACCTGCCTAAATGTCTGGCTTTGTTGGTTTGTTTTTCAGACCAAGTGTTTGGCTGCTCCTTGCAAGCGCTGTGCGAGCGGGAGCACGGCACGGTGCCGCGGTTTGTGCAGCAGTGCATCCAGACGGTGGAACACAGAGGTATCCTCGCCAAATCCTCCAGTAAAGAGCAGGGGGCCAAGAGCGCCCCTAGCCAGCCCCTCTCATGCTCCAGGGCTCCAGCCCTCGGGGAAGCACAGCCCCTTCTGCCCTGAGTAACCAGCCCTGACTGCACCATCTCTGGCACTGCACCCCCCCCCCCAGCGTTACCTGGTGCCCTCGGGCCTAGGTGGGCTACAAGGAGGGGCTGCAGGCTCAGGGGGGGTTAGTTTCCCAAGAAGCATCCCACAAACTGACTAATGGAGCAGCTAATTGCTATTAGCATCTGAGGCTTGGTTCAATCTGGGTTTGTAGAGCAAGCTGTTGGGGTGTGTCTGCACGTACCCTCCCACCTTAAAAAGCAGTCCCGAGGAGAAGCAGAACAGAAAGCAGCACAGAAGTTTCTAAACTGCTTTTCTCGACTCGCTTTCGAATCTGCGTGGCCCTGCTCCTCTCTCGGTTTCTGCCGCAGCCGCTGCAGACCTGGACCTGCCCTGCTGCATCCCAGTGCATTGCTCCTTCCCCCAAGGCAGGCTGCAAGTATGAGCCGTGTCTGGGGCCTGGAGGGCCCCTGCTGCTCGAGTACCCCATTGCATTCCGCTTCGCAAGGAACAGGGCAGAGGCCCAAAAGAGCTTGGGGCCAGACTTCCAAGTGCTTAGCTCCTGCAGCCTGGGCCAGGTTTCCCAAGCAGTTCGGGTGCTAAGCACCCCTGGAAATGCAGCAGTAGGTATCAGCACCCAGTCCGCTGAGCACTTGTGCCAATCTGTCACATCCTTTTGAGAATGCCGGCCCTCCTAGCGCCTATGGAGCATGAAGCTCTCTTCACACTGGGCTTGCTTTATGTGTGAATCTCTGTTGCGACGTCTCTCCAGCTCCTTGTTGGCATATTCCTGTTGTCCAGCTATGGGGTAACTAACTGTCGTTTTGGTCCCTGGTCTAATAGGTTTGGACATTGATGGACTTTATCGAATAAGTGGAAATCTGGCAACTATACAGAAACTGCGCTACAAAGTGGACCACGGTAGGCCTGCTTTCAGTGGGTTAGCTGTAGCTTTCTTACCATCTAGTGTCTTTAAATAAACATGCCTTTGACTTTTAAAAATCTTTTTCTAATTTAGAAAGGTGAGAAAATACAGAATCAGGTAAATTGGTAATGATTTGAGAACCCGTTGGTCATTTGTCACCAGAATAGCGTGTCCCCACAGTAAAAAGGATGTTGAAAAATTGGAGAGAGCTCAGAGAAGAGTTACAAGGATCATTCGAGAACAGCCAGTCGGGAGTTTTCCAATGAAACGTGAGAGTCTCTGGAGATCTGTCTTCCAGTTCACTTTTTCCAAAATGAAAACATTCATTTCCTTTTCATGGAAACTGAAAATTTGAGTTTTCATTCCAGGTTGGAATTAACTTAAAGGAAAAAAAAAAGTGTCAGGATTTCCCATGGAACATAAATTCCAAGTTTTAACGGCTCTAGATTCAAAATCTGGAAACCTGCCTCATGGAGAGAGAGCTTCTTTAGCCTCTCTCTCTAGCTTATGAAAGAGAAGGCTGAGAGGAGTTTGTACTCCCAGCCTCCAAGGGCCGGCTCCCATTCAGACACCACAAGACATGGTCCCATTTTAGAGGATTGAGCACATTGAGATTCTCCCAAAAGGAGTGAAGCTTACTGAGAGCCCAGGGCAGACAAAAGGACAGCAAGGTTGAGTGGGTGGAAGCTGAAGATATAAAACCCCCACTGGAAATTGGGGGCCCATTGTTAACGGCAAAGGTAAATAACCATTGGAACAACTGCCCCTACGGTGTGATGGGTTCCGCCTCGCTTGGAGTGTTAAGGTTGGCTTTTCTCTCTCTCTCTCTCTTGCTCAACAAGAAGTTCACAGGCTCAATGCAGGAATCTCTGAGGCTTTCTGATCGTGTTACACAGGAGATCAGACTAGATCTTTATTAGGGTTACCATATTTCAACAATCAAAAAAGAAGATTTTGGGGCTAGGCCCTGCCCTAGCCCCACCCCCATCCACTCCCTCCCACTTCCCGCCCCCTGACTGCCCCCCTCAGAATCCCCAACCCCCCCGCTCCTTGTCCCCTGACTGTCCCCTCCTGAGCCCCCCCCCCCACCCTAACTGTCCCCACCATGTTCTCTGTCCAGACAGCGGAGGGGCAGAGGATTGGTCCCACCCACACAAGATGTGGCAGGATCCAGTTTTAAATTTACCCCCTGCCCTTGCTTCACTGAAGGGGGGAGGGGAGAGTTGCTCTTGACTTGTGTGGGGTACCAGGGAGTCGAAGCCCCGACCCCGCCTGAAGTCACTGGTGCAACCCCTCCCGCTCCAGCTGGGGAGCTGCACCTGGCCCTAGGGGCTGCAGGGTCCGCCACTCCCGGAATCTCCCTCCCCCCTGCCGTGGCTGCGGGAGGCTCCCTTGTCCCGCTCGCAGCCTTGGCGGGCGCGATGCGGCAACCGGAGGGGAGGGGAGGAAACCCCCCCCCCCCCCCCCCCCCCCCCCCCCCCCCGCCAGGCAGCCTCCTTTGTGAGGGCTCGGCCGTGACGCGCTGCCCTGCCCGAGCTGCAGCCGCACCGGAGATCGTCCGAGGGCTGCAGGCAGTGCTGGAGCTGCCGGAGGATGAGTCGGAGCTGGCCCCGCACCAGCGAGCTGAGCAGGGAGTTGTCCCGGGAGAAGTTTCCCTGCAGGCTCCGCTCCGGCCGGCAGAAAGCTGGGAGCCCGAGGGCGCCCGTGCTAGCGGCGCCGCAGGGAGGGAGGTTATGGACTTGGCCGCCCAGGGAAACTTCTCCCAGGACAATTCCCCGCTCAGCCCGCTGGTGCGGGGCCGGCTATGACTCATCCTCCGACAGCCCCGTCGGCTCCAGCGCTGCCGGCAGCCCTCGGACGCTCCCCGGCGCCGCTGCAGCTCGGGCAGGGCAGAGCGTCAGGGCCTTGGCACTCGCCACCCGGGGCTGGGGCCGGGGGGCCCTGGATGGGGCTGGGCTCAAGGAGCGCCCAGCTGTGAACGTGGCGCCGAGCTCCACAGAACCCCTAGCGGCTCCTCGGCGAAGAACCTCTCTGAGCCCTGCAGTCCCTGGGACGGGCGCTCAGAGACTTGCTCCGCAGGGTTACCACACGTCCATCTGCCGGCCGGCCGGGAGGGATTTTGAAATATCGAAAAACCTGGACGTTTTTTAGATATTTAAACATTCCTCCCGGACGGCCATTTAACAACCAAAAAGCCAGACATGTCTGGGGAAATCCGGACTTTTGGTAACCCTATCTTTATGGTCCCTTCTAGTCTTAAAAATCTGTGGCTGAGATCCTGTGCCCATTGAAGCCAATGGGAGTTTTGTCATTGACTTCAATGAGGGCAGGATTTTGCACTATGAGTCTTTGTTGCTTGTAAGAAATGCCAAGTCGAATGTGGGATGGATTCTGGGCCCACACCTCAAAGCCTGTGTTTTGTTCGAACACAGGGAGTGAGCCGGACTCCACAGGGGGCTGTCAGTGATCTCGCAGGAATCCTGCCCAAGGGTTATCATTGGAGGGGGAGGGAGGTTGTCCCTTAGCTGTCTCTTAGCAGAGCAGACACACCTCATGAGCACTGTGGAACCAGCGGGACCCTCCTTCAGTTGGGTTTGTAAGAATTTGGGGAGAAATCAGTGTCCATTATTGCAGTAGTGATGGTAGCAACAGCATCTCCCTGGCTCTGTTCATCCGGAGGTGAGCCATGGATTCCAGCAGCGCCGAGAAGGTCAGGACCCAACTGCACTAGGTGCTGTACAAACACAGAATGAGGCACTTTTTAGATACTTTGCCCACAACACTTGCTGGAATCACTTAAGCTATCATTGAATTGCAGCCACCTCTAGGGTAGAATTTGGTCACTTGCTTAGTTGTACTACTGCCCAACAGTTTAGGGGCAGGAAGTGAAGAAGAAATTATCCAACTGAAACTCCATGAGGACTTTAAGGAGACAGTGTGATTACAGAAGTTAGCGATCCCTGTTAACCCTCTTCCTCCTATCGAAAGAGCTGTGGGGCTAACACATGGTGGGAAGATTGGTTTTATAGCTCACTTGAAGAATGTAGCCATTCCGTAGCACAGCACCCTTAACACTCCCTGATACTAGGACAGTCCCGGCTCAGGGTGGGTCTACACTGCAATCCAAGGTGTGAGCGCAACACTGGTAGACATAACTGTGCTCGCACAGCTAAGTACAGCCATGTAGATATGGTGGCACAGGCTGTCTAAGCAGACTGGGGACCCTACGTACGGACTCATATTGCTAGTCTCTGCTGAAGCCTGTGCCATCGTGGTCACACTGATGTTTTTAGCCATGTGTTTTAGTGTTGTGTATGTTTACGGTGCGGCAATAGCACCTCCAATGCAGTGTAGACGCACCCTCTGAGGGAAGTTGGCCTGCTATTGGATCACCAACATCCCCTGGAGTTTCTCTGGAGATCTCCTGTCCGAGTGCTGAGCAGACCCAGCCTGGCTTCATTTGAGAGCTGACGAGATTGCAGGCAGTAAATTGTACATTTAATCCTCCTCTGTTGTTAAACTCTGGGAGGTCTCCAGTGATGCAGAGACAACTTCCAGGAAATGGGCTCCACCAGGGAGCATTCTACTCCTGTTTGGATTCACAGAGATTAGGGCCAAAAGGGGCCATTCGATCATCCAGGCTGACCCCTGCCTAGCACAGGCCAGAGACCCTCGCCCCGTCACCCCATGTTGAGCCCAGTAACTTGTGTGTGGCTAAAGCATTTTCCAGTCTGAAGCGGCAGACTTCAAGAGCCGGAGACTCTCCCCCTTACTTCAGTAGCTTGATCCAATGGCTAATCCCCTCGCTGGTAGAAATGTGTATCTGATACTTCTGTCCCCCTTTGCACTACTGAAGAGCACTCTCACCTCTGTGCCCTAAGCTTGCACACGTGTGTGCACATCTGGGCCCAGGATTGCCTGACTTGACATAGATCCATACATGCATGGAGCAAGCCCCTCCCACCCCAGTATCAGAGCATTGGCTAACCTACCTGCCTCCTTCCCGCAGATGAAAATCTGGACCTGGATGATGGCCGGTGGGAGGATGTCCACGTCATCACGGGGGCTTTGAAGCTCTTCTTTCGGGAGCTGCCAGAGCCACTCTTCCCATTCAGCTACTTTGACAAATTCATCACTGCGATAAGTAAGGGACAAGAGAAGCCACGGCCTTGTCTGACACCTGCAGTGTGGGTGGCGGCCAGTCCTCTACCCAGCAGGGCCATGCTCATTTGGATTTCCTGAACCCCTTCACTCCACAATTCAGCCCCAAAGCCTGGCCCCATCTCCCCAGCCAAGACACAAGAGCAGACTCTGCAGGGATCTCTGCTATTATCATTAAGGGTACAGTTATGCTGTGACTGGGAGGTGTGATATCCAGTATGGGTAGATAGACACGCACTAGCTCTCTGCGAGCTAGCACCTAAAAACAGCATCGTGGACACAGAGACATGAGTGGCAGCTCGGGCTAGCACTCCCAATGGCTCCATGTCTAGTTGGCAGCCGGTATCAAGCGGAGTGCCCCAAGGATCGGTCCTGGGGCCGGTTTTGTTCAATATCTTCATTAATGATCTGGAAGATGGTGTGGAGTTTGCAGATGACACTAAACTGGGAGGAGTGGTAGATACGCTGGAGGGTAGGGATAGGATACAGAGGGACCTAGACAAATTAAAGGATTGGGCCAAAAGAAATCTGATGAGGTTCAACAAGGACAAGTGCAGAGTCCTGCACTTGGGATGGAAGAATCCCATTCACTGTTACAGACTAGGGACCAAATGGCTAGGCAGCAGTTCTGCAGAAAAGGACCAAGGGGTTACAGTGGACAAGAAGCTGGATATGAGTCAACAGTGTGCCCTTGTTGCCAAGAAGGCCAACGGCATTTGGGGCTGTATAAGTAGATCAAGTGATATGATCATTCCCCTCTATTCAGCATTGGTGAGGCCTCATCTGGAGTACTGTGTCCAGTTTTGGGCCCCACACTGCAAGAAGGAGGTGGAAAAATTGGAAAGAGTCCAGCAGAGGGCAACAAAAATGATTAGGGGGCTGGAGCACATGATTTATGAGGAGAGGCTGAGAGAACTGGGATTATTTAGACTTCAGAAGAGAAGAATGAGAGGGGATTTGATAGCTGCTTTCAACTACCTGAAAGGGGGTTCCAAAGAGGACGGATCTAGACTGTTCTCAGTGGTAGCCGATGATAGAACAAGGAGTAATGGTCTCAAGTTGCAGTGGGGGAGGTTTAGGTTGGATATTAGGAAAAACTTTTTCACAAGGAGGGTGGTGAAGCACTGGAATGGGTTACCTAGGGAGGTGGTGGAATCTCCTTCCTTAGAGGTTTTTAAGGTCAGGTTTGACAAAGCCCTGGCTGGGATGATTTAGTTGGGGATTGGTCCTGCTTTGAGCAGGGAGCTGGACTAGATACCTCCTGAGGTCCCTTCCAACCCTGATATTCTATGATCCCCCCGGGTACATACATGGGCAGCTAGCCCGAGCCATCGCCCGTGCAAGCCCCGGTGAACCGGCTCTTTTTAATGCATGTGCATGTACCTGAGCTGGGCTGGGAATTACACCTGCCCCATGTGGACGCATGCTAAGACATCATGGGTTTTGACTAAGAATGCTGGTGCCCACTCAGCATAGACCGCCATTCTGGACACTTGTTTGGAGTCCGGTGCCATTCTGAAAATGGCTCCGTATTATGGAGCCATCCAACCAGCTCTGCTTTCACAGCTGAGCTGTGATTTGTTGAGAGGATGCATGAGAAACGCATGGAAGGTTAAAGCCCTCTGCAGTCTCTGTTTGAGGTACAAGGCCAGAGAGGTAGGCCTGGCTGATTAGGAGGTGGGCCAACAGCCCCAGCCTGGGTTCTGTGCCTGGTGCCAGAGCAGTGGGCTGAGAATCCAGGCAAGGTGTGAATTGCTGTTCATGGGAGTAGCTTGGTACAGTTACAGCCTTTCATTGGCTGCAGGGCAAACCCAGAGCCACACCAGAGAGAAATTATTTCTGGCCCACAGGCTGTCCTGAACCAGGATGTAGCGCCAGCCAACTTGGTTCCCTGGGGGGAAGATGTGATTTCTGTATCTAGCTACTTGTCAGACGGTCCCACCCCCTGTAATATCTAAGCACAGCAAGGGCATGAGTGGATTTATCCTTGGAACTCTGAGAGGTGGTGGTGTCCCTGTGTTAGTGCTGGGCAAATCACATAGGGGCAGATCCTCACCCGGTGGTGTCAATAGAGCTGTGACAACTTGCACCAGCCCCGCATCTCTCCTCGACGTCACATGGCCAGTCAGTAGCAGAGCCAGGCGAGAGCCCAGATCTCCTGAGTCCCATTCCAGGGTCTCCCACCCACGCGCTCTGACGCCCAGTCCTGACGAGGTAGAATGACCTGGTTTTCCATCTGGTTGTAGAAATATATGACCAGGCGAAGCGCAGCAAGTGCATCCGTGACCTGGTGTGTTCCCTACCTGAGGCCAACCGCGACACCATGAAGGTTCTCTTCCAGCACCTCTGCCGGTGAGTTCTTGCCCTGATACCCAGGCCTCTCCATGTGCATGGAGCTTTGTGCTTTGATCTGCACAGTCCCCAGCCATTCATGTAATTCTCCTCTATGTCTGAACATGGCCATCAGGGAGGCCAGAGATCACTGCTCCTGCCTGAGCACTAATCCTGCAGGTCTGTGCCGCCTCCTTTCCCTTGACTCTCATCAGCAGTGTTATGAGGCGCTTGTCCCAGCCCGTGCCACCCTGTACCATGGTGCTGGACTGGAGTAGGGGAGAGAAGGCAGCATGGTGCTGACGGCCGCAGGGGCCTGGTGCTACCCTGGGCAGGTATATAGGGGCAGATCTTCCAGGGTACGGTGCAGTCGGAGGAAGCCAAATCTAGTGGCAAGACCTTGGAAGGGGAGAAGGAAATTAAGCTACTGCTGGTTTCCTGTGTACCCACGTGCCTTTCCCTGCTAGTCTCCTCGGGGGGGAATTTTCACCCCTGGTTTTAGCCTTGGCTCCTGGAAGACCCTTCACAACTCCCCTGGCCATGCCCCTTACAAGGTTCTTCCTCAGCTCGATTGTTGAGCTTGGAGTATCCTATGGGACTCTGCAGACCCCACCTTGCTGGGTTTTAACAGCGCCTCCCGCTGCAGGATGCTCAGCCAGAGTTGGGTGGAAAGCAGGGGGAGGGGGAATTTTACTTAAAGCAAAAACAAAAAAACAATTGTTGTAGCAAAATGTTCTGTGGAAAAAGTCGATATTTTTCTTTCAGTGAAAATTTGAATGGCAAAAAAATTATGTCCAAAACCCAAAGTATTTTGTGCCTCATTGAGTTATAATTTGGGTGTCTTATGTTCCCGTTCTCTTCTGTAGGTAGGGGCCTACTTAAATCATGGAGCAATCACACATTTTTCGCAGGCTTGTCATGACATAAATAGCAAATTTTGCGGATGTGATACACGTCTGCAAAATTTGCTACTTATGCCGTGACCAACTCAAAAAATGTGATTTTTCTCTGCAGCATTTCTCAAACTGGGGGTCCTAACCCAAAAGGGGGGTGCAAGCCCATTTCGGGGTGTTGTGATATTGCCACCCTTACTTCTGTGCTGCTGCTGGCGGCGACGCTGCCTTCAGAGATGGGAGCCCAGCCAGCAGCTGATGCTCTCTGGCCACCCAGCTCTCAAGGCAGCACAGAAGTAAGGGTGACAATAACCCACCATGCCACCCTTACTTCTGCCTGCTGCTGGCAGTGGCACTGCCTATAGTATAGGGTAAAAAAGCACACAAAAGACCAGATTTCACAGTCGGTGATGCGATTTTCATGGCCACAAATTTGGTAGACCCCTATCTATAGGCCAAGCTCCCTGGTTGGACTACATCTCCCACAATGCATCATGGTCTGCCCTCTTGAACGGGAGAGGCAATACATCATGGGAGTCGTAGTCTGGTTGAGGAGCCCAGCCGCTGGAGGAGAATGGGGTCTTGAGGCAACCAAATTACAACTCCCATAGACATCGCAGCAGAATTTTTGAATTGAAATATTTCGGTTTTTGGGCATTCACTTTTCTGTGGAAAGCAGACATGTCCTGTGAAAAAATTCATGTAGTCAAAAACCCAACTTCCTGTCAGAAAACAGTTTAGATGGAAAACTTTGGATGAGCCCTGGGATCACTGGGTTCCTTGCTTTGCTTGTTGAGCCCTGATCCCCTGGCACTGCCATGCTGTGCTGGATTCATGCCGGGCGTGGTTCTGGTCTCAGCCCATTCCTGTCAGGTGCAGCATTCGTCAGAGTGAGACACGCCCCTGGCAGTTTCCAGTGACTGACTGTCCTTCTCCCTCCAGCGTGATCAACTACAAGGAGCAGAACCGGATGTCTGTGCAAAGCGTGGCGATTGTGTTTGGGCCCACTCTCCTGAGACCAGAGACCGAGGAAGTAAACATGGCAATGCACATGGTCTTCCAAAACCAGATAGTGGAACACATCTTAAATCAGTACAGCTATATCTTCCCAGACAGCTAAGCCTGGTGGCGAGCCAGAGCCTACAGTGAAAGCAAGGAGCAGAGTCCCTGGGATGGACCGTGGCGGCTGCTAGTGTGTGACACTGAATTGTCCTAGCCTGGACTACAGACAATAGTGGCGACAATCCGTAATAAATTGGCAATGCTGATGCTGGACTGCAACTACCTGGGATGACTTGTGCCATTAGCCACTGGAGCCATGTGACCAGTGCGCCTCCTTTAGATATGGGAAAACAGAGTCAGAGAAAACAGGCACCAGATCGGTCATTCTGCAAAACACTCCTGCTCGCCGGGGTTGGTGCCAGGCTGTTCCCCGGAAGAATGGCCCCAGGAGAGCACAGGGCCTCTGAGCTTTCGGCTGTCCAGCTGCTGAGAGGGGAGGGTCCTCCGTGGGGTTGTGCACTTTCACTTCGCTACAAGTACAGGTACTGGAGAAGGGGCTGGACAACCTACCAGCTAGTGAAGTGGGGACAGCATCAGCTGTCCGCCCCATGCCTGCACCTGGAACTGCCAGCAAGAGCTGCTCCAGAGCCCTTCTCCCACACAGCTCATACCACCCCCTGGACCTTGGTGCGGCAGCATCCACCTCTGTGTGCCTGTCTGCCCTTCAGCCAAAGCAGCCCCTGGGACCCCCGACAGAACAGCATGTTATGCACACCGCGCTGCAGCGCCTCCCGCTGGGCTCCAGCCAGCCCGCCTCCCTGCGGGCCTGAGCACCTGCAGCCATTGGGGGATGAACCCTTAATGCCCCCAAGGTTGTTATAGTGCTGAGAAGCCGAGACACAGGTTTTCAAAAGAGCTCAGCTTCCAGGGAGAGCACGAGCAGTCGTCCCAGCCCCTGGCCCCATGGGAGTGGCCGAGCACTCCCCTAAGTGCCTTGCTCTAGGCCCCCCCTCGGCAGTGAGCGTAGACCATTGAGCCCAGGTCTCTGCAGTCCCACTCCAGGGCCGTGTCACCCCCAGCCTATGCTGTGTTACTGAGATGGGAGTGGGCTCTGGTGCTAAGACAGCTTGGAGCTGGCTCATGCCAAGGAGGGAGCTGAAATCAACCAACCAACCCCCCTTGAAAACTCCCCTTTTGTAATTAAAAGGAGACCTCCCCCTCCCCTCGCAGCTCACTCTCCCGCAGGGAAACCGCTCCAGTTCTGCAGGCTCCTGCCCAGGCCTGGGTGAGGAGCTTAGTTCAAAGTCCTCTGGGCATCTAGCTGTTGGTGGCTGCAGAGGCCCTGGGCTGTGCAGTTAAATGGCTCACTGGCTGTTTTAGTGCATTGCCTGAACCTGCCCCTGGAATTGGCAGCGACACCTCCACACAGGGCTACCAACATTTCAAAACATCGGACAGGGCAAACCAGTGCATGAGGCAGGGGCCTGGGACCTCTGAGCCCCACCTGGGCCGGGTTCTGCACTGCCATGGGGTGGGCAAGAATATCCATGAGCCTGGCCTAGGTATCTGGCTCCTCCTGCCTCCCTTTCTCTGCCTCCATTGCCCAGAGCATGTCCCCCATGGAGCAGGGCTCCCCCGAACTGCTGCCTCAGAACAAGGCCTGGACTGGTCTCCCACTCCCCCTGCCCTCTCAGACCCTCTTCTCTCTCTCTCCCCACCTTTGTCACCCTAACATCTGCCCCCCTCCCAAGCCCCCCTTCAGCACCCATCCCCCACAGGCACAGCTGCCTTCCTCCCCACAAGCTTGCCCCATTGCCACTGGAGAATCATGGGAGTATGCAAGAGTCACGTCCATTCACAGGCAAGTCCTCAAGTCACAAGTCCCGTCAATGCCGTGTCTAATGGTTGCGCCCTGTTCTACTAGGCCCTACACAAACACAGTGCAGGCAGAGCTAGTGGGGAAATGGCCATTATTTTCTGTGAAACAAGTTCACAATGTGATGGATTTTTTTGGTCAAAAATTTGTTTCCTTTGGAATCAATTTGTTTGCTTGGGGGCTTTTTTGAACTCCTGCCCCTCCAAAAAACACAAAGCAGGGGAGGGGGAAACCCAACAAACACTGACAAGGTGGTGTTTTGGTTTGAATTAAACTGAATGAAAGTTTTTGTTTTTTTTATTTGAACTGAAGAGTTTTCATTGGCCAGCGTCAGAGGATATCAGTTTTTTGGGTGTAAATGCGTGGATTGTTCACTTTTCACTGAGAAAACATTGTCACAATAATCTTCCACCCCGCTGCAATTCTCTGAGCCTGGCCCTGCCCAAAGCGGTCCCAGTGTGACCAGGAAGAGAAACAAAGGGGATTTGCCCAAGGTCATTGGCAGGGTTAGGAAGAGAAGCCAGGTCTCTGGAGTAGCAGCCTGCATGGAAGGTGGAGAGGAGCCCAGGGTGCAGGAGGCCCCCCGAGAGTCAGGCTGCATGCACATGGCTGGAATGCCTGCTGCAGTTGCAGCAACTAGTTTTCTTAAGAAAGAGCCAGTTTGATTTTAGAAACCGGGAGTCCTCTCCTGTTCTAACCTGGCATGAGGGACATGAACCAGGGTCTAGTAAAATGGCATTGAGGTGAGTGTCAGTAGCCATGGGTGCTATGCCCAGCCACTAGCAAAGTCATTTGTCCACTCTCTGCCCAAGGTCAGACTAGATGAGGATATTGATCCCTTGGGGCTGGACAATGCCTGACTCTCCCTGCAGGAATTGCCCCCTGGCTCAAGGGCAAAGGTCTTTCTTTGACAGTGGATCTGCTGGTTCTCTTCCAAATGTCTGGTTTTGCATATGAATGAAATCTGGATCGCCCATTAGTTTGTCTGGCTGTTCCTGTGTTTAGCGTGGTTCCTGGTTTTACTGATTAGCCAGCCGGGGTTGAAACCCAGCCAAGTACACGGTGTGACATGGAGGAGAGCTTCTAGTTTCTTTGGAAAGCAGGAAGAGAGCATGAGAATACCAGTCAAGGGCAGGGTGACACCCAAGACCCAGTCAAGCAATATGGCACTGCCAAATCACAGCATGCCCCCAACCACGCCTCCCCACACCAGCAAAGGAGTTTCTGCGATGCACATGGATGGGCCCACAGCCCTCTGTTTCTTTAGATGGAGCCACGGTAGGGCTGTCTGCGTGGAGGGCTGTGTAGTTCAGTGCATAAGGTGTTGTACTGGGATTTGGGTGACTTGAGTTCCACCCCAGCTTTGCCATTGGCCTACTGGCTCACCTTGGGCAAATCACGTCACTGCTTTGGGCCTCAGTTTCTCCATCTATAAAATTGGGCTAATAATAAAGGGCAAGATTTTTAAAAGCATTTAAGCACCCACATACCTTTAAAAACCTGGCCCAAAGCGCTTTGAAAGCTGCAGCCCAGCAGAAGGGAGAGAGCGCAGTGCTCTCAGGCTCCCAAATCCAGCGCCCCAGATGAGAGTGAGTCTTGCAGCAACTGGTCAAAAAGCAAAGGGGAAAAAAATCATGGAGAAAAGGTAAAATCCGTTTAGTTTCAGTTTTGGCATTTGACATGTTTTGTGAAATTTTCAATACAAATTGCCAATAAAAAATGTTTCATTGACTGTTGTACAGTTTTGAAATAAGGAAGCGTTTGGTCGGTTCAGCCCCGGCGCGGGGGGGGGGGCTTTCCCTCCCCTCGGCCTCACCACCCAAAACAAAGGGAAACATCAGTGTTTTAAAAAAATTCGTTTTGGAAATTTTTTCCTTTCAAAACCAGAAAACGAGCAAAGGAAAATTGTTGATTAAAAAAGTGAAAATGTTCATGAGAAACGTCCCTGTAGAACAAAGAGGCTGGTGATGGGAACACCTTTGCCAGCTGCACCCAACGAAAGCCGCGAGGTGGGTGTTTTAAAAATACAATTTGCCAAGGGGAAGTAATACTTTCCAAAACTGTGTCTGAGCGGGTGGAGGGGCAGTGCACATCACATGATCTGCCAGTATGAGCAACCCAAGCGGGAAATCTGTACAGAACACTTTGCAAAAGCTGCCTCTCTTCATCCTATGTTATTAGCATGAGCACATCTAACCCACTCTTCCTCAGCGTGGTGCTCTGTGAGCATTTGCCCAGTCAGAGCACAGCCCATGCACTCATATATCAGCCACTTTAAGCAAGCACGTGGCCTGGGCTGCATCCTTAACATCAGTGTTATAAATGCTAACGAGCTGAATTCAAGCATGGCTCTGAAACACCCGGATACAGCGAGGCCGGCTCGCTGACTGCCCCCAGGCGTAAGGGCTGGTGCAAGGGGAGAATGGGGCTGAGGGACGGGATCTGCAGGTGAATGCTGATCCAAATTACCTAGGGTCATTCATGGATTTAAAGGCCAGAACAGCTCACTGTGATGGTCTAGTCTGACCCCCTGCACAGCATGGGCTGGAGAGCCTCTCCCAGGGCGTGCTGCAGCAAGCCCAGATGTTCAGGTTGTGCTAGAGAGCATTTTACATCAGCCTCCTCTGAGGGCTCTGGAAATCCAAGGGGAGGGGGTAGGAGGAGCTGAGAGACAGGGTGTCCCTGGCCCTGGGGTTCTACCAACCCTACTCCAGAGAAGGCTCCGCTAAAAGGCCTTGCAGGGCCTTAACAGGTCAGGTCCTGGCGGGGCCCAGTGAGACCATGCGCCTCCCCTCTCTACTCTCTCTGGCTGCAGGAGCTTGAGGGATAACCAGAGCCAGGCTCCGGCTGTATTTGCTGGGGCTGGGGGAGAGGCTGAGAACCTTAGCCCTGAGCTAAGGGATGATGAGAAAGGGGCCGGGTGGGCAGAGGCCCAGGATTGCAGTGAGTGCTTGGCTGGTGTGGGCAAGGTCCCTGGGCTGGAGCCCGGAGCAGTGGCAGGCCCGGGTCCCTGCACTGGCCACTGGTGAAGGAGACAAGGTTCTTAACCCTTTACAGGTAAAGCAAGCAGAGAACAGACCAAGAGGGATTTTACAGCTAACTGGCTGGCTGGGTGTCCATCAAAGGGAGCTACTCACCCCCCCTTTATTTATCACAGTTGCCATGGTAACAAGGCAGCTTGGTGAGGCCCTGGTAGCGCTACCAAGCTTTGAGCCTCGCGCAGCACCACGTCCGGCGCCACGGCTCGCTGCTGGAGAGTGATCCGGGATGCTGGAATCAGCTCACCGCGGAGCCGTGACGTTGTGAATATTGCTCAGTTACAGCAGAGGGAAAAGGCAAGCTGTATCGAGTGGCTGGGGGAATTATGGGTTAGGCTGCGCCTCACATGTCCAGGCTGAAGTGACCAGCCACCCCGGTGCCAGGTGCTGCCGTACTGACCCCTGGCTGTGCTGGGAGGATGGCTGGGTGCACAGCATCACACCGTGCCAGCTGTTGGCAGAAATGCAGTGACAGCCCAAGGCTACTTAGCGTTGCTAGCGTTGCCCTACAATCAGTATGCGCTGTTCCTTCCCCCCATTGTGCACATGAACTGCCTGAGCACTGATTGTCCACTGCCCTGGAGCATGTGTGTCATTCGCAGGTGTGCAAAGTCAGACCCACGGTATCTAAAGCACAGCTGGCCTGACCCAGGACCGGTCACGTGAGCACAACACATGTTAATAGCGACCAGAGAGTCATTACATTCAACATCCCGGGGAGCAGGAAGGTACCAAACACCAGCAGGGTGACACCAGTGTGAAAATGGAGTGTGCAGGTTGTGGAGGGAGAGGGGGGAGCTTGTACAAATGTTGGCAACAGCTAAAAAACAAAAAACAAAAAACCTAAATAAAGGAATTAAACTGCTTAGCTTAAAAACAATGGGCAATAGCAGTAGCCATCTTTACTAGGGGCAGCGTCACTCGCCCGCGATATGCTCAGGTGTGCTGGCGGGTGGCTAGCTCAGGAGCTCGGCAGGCTGGCGTGAAGCAAGCTCTCTTCCGCCCGCTGCCCTGAGTGCAGAGGAAGGGGTGTTGGGCTTGGAGCACGGCCAGGCAAATTTCAGCTTGTCCATGAAGTGCTGCGTGGCCTGGATTACAGAGCAACATCTCATGTCCCTCACTGAGATACAGGCAAGTACAGTATCAACCCAGCCTTGTTTTATAAGCACTAAACCAGAGCAGTTGGGTAGCATCTCTGCAGGCACAGCTGGGCCCAGAACCCTGCCCGCTAATGAAGAGAGCTAATACCCGCAGCCACTCAGTCACAGAAAGGGCCACCTCCACGTACATGTGTATGTAGTGTGTAGCCACTGTTCTAACCACTAGACACTAGTCCCCCCACTGAGCAGAAAAGTGGCGCCTACTCACCCAGTGGCGCTTCGGGTCTTCGGCGGCACTTTTACTCACCCGGCGGCACTCTGAGTCCGCTCCGGGTCTTCGGCGGCACTTCGGTGGCGGGTCCTTCAGCCACTCCAGGTCAGTCGGGGTTTTTCTTTTGCTTTTTTCTTCGCGGCAGGTGGTGCCTGTTTTTATTTGTTCGCTCCCCCTGCTGCTAAAACCTGGCTTCGCCATTGGGTGGGGCAGGAGCGGAGTCGGGGTGGGGGCGGGGGGCAAAGCACCCATCGGTGCCAGGAAAAGTTGGCGCCTATGAGTACCTCCTTCTGAGGTTAATTGATATCAGCTATTCTATTATCTTGCCCAGGATTGAAGTCAGGCTGACAGGCCTATAATTACCCAGGTCATCCTGTTTACCTTTTTAAAAATTGGGACACCATTAGCTGTCTTCCAGTCTTCTGGAACTTCTCTGGTGCTCCAAGACTTATTGAAAATAAACATTGACAGTCCAGCGATCTCCTCGGCCAGCTCTTTTAAAACTCTTGGATGTATGGTATCTGGACCTGCTGACTTAAAAATGTCTGATTTTATACACCTCTACCTCAATATAACGCTGTCCTCGGGAGCCAAAAAATCTTACTGCATTATAGGTGAAACCGCTGTGACAAAGTTCCTCCTCTATCTTGGTGGGTCCTGCACTTATTGGCGGATTTTCTTGCCTCAGAGATTCACCATGTGGGTTGGGGAACAGCCCAGAGACCTTCCCCTCTGGAAGAACCCACAGTCCAGGTCAATTGGGAGGTCTGGGGGGAACCCGGGCCCACCCTCTACTCTGGGTTCCAGCCCAGGGCCCTGTGGACTGCAGCTGTCTATAGTGCCTCCTGTAACAGCTGCATGACAGCTACAACTCCCTGGGCTACTTCCCCATGGCCTCCTCCAAACACCTTCCTTATTCTCACCACAAGACCTTCCTCCTGGTGTCTGATAACGCTTGTGCTCCTCAGTCCTCCAGCAGCACACGCACACCCTCTCCCTCTCAGCTCCTTGCACCTCTTGCTCCCAGCTCCTCACACTCCCACCACAAACTGAAGTGAGCTCCTTTTAAAACCCAGGTGCCCTGATTAGCCTGCCTTAATTGATTCTAGCAGCTTCATCTTAATTAGCTCCAGGTGTCCTAATTAGCCTGCCTGCCTTAACTGGTTCTAGCAGGTTCCTGATTACTCTAGTGCAGCCCCTGCTCTGGTCACTCAGGGAACAGAAAACTACTCATCCAGTGACCAGTATATTTGCCCTCTACCAGACTCGTGTGCCCCACTGGTCTGGGTCTGTCACACCGCGTTATATCGAACTTGCTTTGATCCACCGCAGTGCACAGCTCCGACCCCCGGGACACTGCTTTACCACGTTATATCCGAATTCGTGTTATATCGGATCGCGTTATATCGGGGTAGAGGTGTAGCATCTGTTTAACATATGCATCTCTCTCTGTGTTATGTAGGCCTGTACCTATTGGTGTCCAGGAAGTGGGCGGGCGTTCCTGCCCTGAAGGGCTTCAAATCAGCCCTGGGACCAGCAAGCCTCGGCTGATTGGGGAAACAGCCACAGCTGGGGCCACGCCCCAGTTAGACCTTAGCTGGCCTTATAAATTGAGAACCTGTGCTTCAGAGCTATTAGTGGAATGGAAAGAGGGTAGCATCACCATATGGCGATTCTGTGTTCTCTTGTCTCTAAATGTAGGTGACGTACGAGGCAAAAGAGACTCGGGCCTGGAGTCTTTACTGCTGAACAGTCTTTAGGCAGGAAAGGCCTATAGGATGATGGGATGACACCAAAACAAGCTCACAGTGGTTCTGGGCTGTTTGGGTCAGATTCTGCTCTGGCTTATGGGGTTTTACATCACTAGAACTCTGACTCCATTGCATTTACTCCTGGTTTATGCTGTGATGAGGGAGAAGAGACTCAAGCCCAGGGAGTCACCAATGGCTATCTGGAAAGTGACATAAAAATGCCCTTATTTTAGCCAAGTTTCACAGCTTTCATATCTTTTCAAGCACCAAAACCAGGCCTGGGATAAGCGCCTTTCCCTGCAAACTGGCTTGTGGATCTACAGTTATTACAATCATTCTCTGCTTTTCGGAGCTCTGCCTCTAGCGTGCCCTAGATTTCTTGGCACCTTCACCCTCTTAGCTGGGACCCTGCTCCAGCCCTTCACGCGATCTGTGTCACCTGATGCAGAGGGTGAGTCTGCGGTCAAATGCTGGGTTTACAGCCTTGAGAGAGTGTCTTGAAGATGCCAAGCTCCAGGGATCCTGGTTAATATCCCTCCTAATTTCAATGGTTGGTGAGCCTCTTGCTGTAATTGAGTGAATGTCACTATGGGTGTGAATTGGTGCCCGTGCAATGTTTGAAGTGCCTGCGTGCCCTTGGTCTTTCTCAGTCTCCATTCCCCAACGGTACAATAGGGATCACAGCCCTGCCTACCTCACAGGGGTGTGTGACGAGAAAAACATGGATGAGGCTCTCAGCTCCCATGGTAATGGGGGCCAGCCAGACGGACAGATGTGTATGGGGCAAACAGGGAGGTAATTCAATACAGAGATTCGAAGGTGACTTTTAGTGTTTGGATTAGGAGTTTCCTGCTACGCTAGTCATGAAGCATCTGCACAGTTGTTGTGGTTCTTTGCCTCTCCTAAGAGGGATCCTGGAATGCCTGTGCAGTGTGAGAGCAGCTGACCAGCAGAGAGCTCTCAGCCCCTGTCAGGTTTGAGTCTGTTCAGTTTTACTCCTAGCGCACATAAGCACACCAGTCAGGAATGCACCCAAGCCAGAGCACACGGTGCGGATAACGGAGTGGGCACTTCTCCACATGTAAGTAGCTGGGAGAGAGTCCATCTTGGTTGAAGGGAAAGCAAGTTGTTTAACCAACGCTGGCAAGTTGGACCCTTTTGTCTGACACACAATATTTCCAGGTAACTGCACAGTGATCCAGGACTGAGGGCAGCCGGCAGCCTTGCTTCCAAAGGGGAAGGATCAGTTTGGTATGTGATCTGCATTGTTCTTTCCAGGGCTGTGTTTGAGCTGGGCTTGCTCATGAGAAAACACATTTTAAGGAACTTTAATGCAACTTTGCTTTAGTCCTTTAAAACAAACTATTCAGCAAGAAAATGGCTGACCCTGAGCAATGCTTTGTTTTCACTCTGTGAGCAGTTTGGTAGCAGAAAAGACATTCAAACTGTAGTATTAATCCTATTAAAGAATTCAAACGTGCCTGGGGGAGGTTGCACTTTGTCGATTGCTCTTTTCCCTCCTGGGAGTTGTTCGAGAAGCCATCATGAAATCAAAATTCCTTTGCAATAAGTTATAAATTCATTCGAAAGGCCAGGCTGTTCTTTCCTTCTTGTTGGGTCTCTAGCACGACTTTATAGGAAGGCTTTTGCTGATGATCGTGACAATCCATTTTTGTTGCGGGGAGGAGGGTGTTCTCTAAAATAAACTTAGAATGAGCCGAAGGCAGAGTATGGAGTTAATATGTGAGACGTCCCTTTCTCAATACGCTGAGAGGGAAATGTTTGCGGGCCAGGTTCTCCATGTAAATCAGCACAGTTGCATTGTGGACGTACATTAGTTTCCACCAGCCGAGGATCTGGTCCAGTATATTTAGAGCTTGGAGGTCGGCTACAGTAAAACACTACAATGATGGCTGGTCTCTGGGGTTATTTGCAGTCTGTAGGTAGAATTCTGTTTGGAATGTCTCAGAGGTGGGCCAAATCCTGGAAAAACAGTAGGAATTTCATTCTCGTGAGTAGCCCCATTGTGTTTGCAGGATGGGACCTGAAATGTGCATAATGTACCTGAATTACCGTCTGCAGCAATTTATCCGGCTGCCAGACAAGAAACATGGTTCCACCATCAAAATGGGAATATTACAAAAGTGAAACTAGACCACAAAAAAATTGCAACAGTAAGATGGAGATTGCATTCACCCCAAAGCCGGGAGGTGGGGTGAGGTCCAGCCCCAGGCAGGGGACCCTAACTGTACTCCCTTTTACCACACTGTTGTTATATGGCATATGAGATGAGGGCCCAGTGCTCGGCAGCAGAATATGGCAAATAGCACAATGTAATTCCAGGCAGAAAATGACACGGTCAAAAGTGACCGTCACATATTTAAGCAGGGAGGACATCAAATGTTACACCCAGAAATCTCAGCTGGGCCCAGAGCCTCACCGCACTAGGTGCTGAACAAACACATAGCAAGAGACAGTACAGGACAGTATTACAAGCTAAATAGACAAAGCATGGGAGGGGGAAACTGAAGCATAGAAGGGTGAAGTGACTAACCTAAGCAGCCCACTGGAGGAGCCCAGATTAGAACTCAGATTTCTGAAAGCACTGGACCACACTGCCTGCAAGCTTAGGTAAGCGCCTTTATGTGCAGACATTACAATGCAGCCTTTAACTGTGAACTCACTGTCTTAACTTTCCGTCCTGAATAGCCCTATTGACTCCCACGCCTTTAACACTGAGCTAGCTTTAAAAAAACAAGGAATCAGGCATCTTCCCATGGTGCTTGTGAGCACAGCAGGAGCCCAGGGGTTCTGTTCAGAATCGGCGCTTGTGTTGAGATCTGCCTCGGCAGAAAGTTTTCTCCATTGTCTATTTCTTATTTCAGGATGGCCTGAATGGTTTCACGTTGCCACTACCTGGCTGCCAACATGGGCATGCACGGGAATACAAATTTGGCCACTTTTGGAAGGGCACTTAGTGTGCCCCCCCATGGTCGGAGGAGCTGGTTCTCCCACCCTGTCCCGCAGCCCCAGGACCAGAGGAGCTCGCTTTCCCCGCCCCGCCCCTGGAGGAGTTCTGGGCCCCCGCTGACTAGGTGGGCGCGTGCCCCTGCTTGCCACCCTGCGCACGCAGAGCGCTTTGTTAAACAGGCTCTGGATTCATTTGTTGGGGGTTTCTGAATGTCTCACCCGAATCAGTGAAAACAGCGGGTGAGCATGAAAACCAGGTGTGCAGCCTGAGAGCTACCAGTGACACCAGCTTCTGCAATGGGCATTGAGCCACCTGGAAGAGCTGACAGACTTGGACCCACAAAGGGCCAAAATGATGAGTTTGGCCCTGACAAATCATGCATTTTTTTTTTTTTAAATAACAAGGGTTTTGTGGGATGAGGGGGAGATTTGGCTTCTGGTGTTGGAGCACGGGTGGTGGGGGCATGTGTTCAGCTTTGCTCCACAACCAGGAGAGCTAGAAACTTTTTCTTGGCAAGGAAAGTGTCTCTCGTGATCACCTGACTCCAGCAGCTGGGGCTTGAGACAACACCAAATGCTGACCATATAACCACATGGGGAGGAGAAAGCAAGTGGTGAGCTCCCAAAGGGAGGAACTAGGGGCTGCGGGCCCTGCCAGGGACAGGCCAGAGGGAGCAGGTGGGGGGCCGATGCAGCAACAGGCCTGGCCTCCCCACTATTCGCTGCAGTGTGGGTGACAGGTTGGAGGAGGCGCGACGCTGCAACCCCAGCCCTCCCAGCCAGGCAGCACCATCCCTGCTGGGTTTGCAGCAGCTGGGATATTAATCACTGGGGCAAAGGTCAGGCTGAGCTGCGAGTGTTTGCTCCATTTCCCCGGCACTGCGGAAGTGCTGGCGGCTGGCTGGCTGTGCTCCTCGGCAGTCAGGTAGGAAAGCTTGGAGCTTTACTCCAGTTTATAGGATCGGACCATCTTTCTGAGCTCACCCTATGGCCCTCCTTGCTCTCCCCATCCCTGCCTGCCCAGGTTCCCCAGGGCCGAGACCCCGAGGGCAGGGCACCGGCCCTGCGAGAGCAGCAATCACCTGCTCTGCTCAAGGGCTCTGGGCTTGCAAACCAGATTGTCCCAGCTCAGCTTGGCAGCTGGCCGAGCTCCCTGCCCCTTTCATGGGTCCCTGTGCCACCAGGGCTGGGACCGGCTGCTCTCTGTGCAGTTTGGAGGGAACCCGCGGCACTTTGCACCTGGTGCTCTGGGGCCAGGCCTGGGTATCCCACGGTCCCTGAGCTGTCTGGGCCGGGCCTGGGTATCCCATGGTCCCTTTGGCGTCTAGGCCAGGCCTGGGTGGGGTCTGGGCTACCAGATCTTGGTGCGGTCTGGGCTTGGACTGGGTCTGGGCACTCCTGGATCCCTCAGCTGTCTGGGCCCCTGTGTGAATGTTTTTTCTGACACAGAACAAGGAACTCTGTTAGAATAGTGTGCAGGGCTCTTCCCCATGCTGCACTCCCCCTCCCGGCTCCCTGGTGCCCCAGCATCTTTCTGTACCTCTCAAGAACAGTGCACGTCCCCTCCCCGCCAGCTAGGGTGCTCAGGGATTCCCATACCGCGTGTGCTCATGGGGTCGGGGACCTGTGCTATTTGGGCCTAAGCCAGGTCCAGACACTGACTGGGCTCTGTGTGCTTGAGGCCTGGCCCCAATACAGGTACTTCCACGGGCCTGTGCTGGGTGAACCTGTCCAAGGGTCTGCGTGTCCTTGTGAAGCAGGCCCAGCGCTGGGCAAACAGAGGGAAGGCTGAGGGATGCCAGACAGAGACAATAAAGATACAATAATAACACAGTCCTGATTTACGTGGGCTAACGACTCTGGGATCTTCCCCAGGCAAAGACCCGGGGCAATTTCCTGCAGCTTAGCAGATTCTAAACTAAGATTTTTGAAAAAGAAGCTAAAAACAAATCAACTAATAAAAAGAAGCCCCCTTGGAATTGCTCTGGGAGTCTCAAATAGCTGGGTCAGGGCCATGGCGACATACAGCTGAAATTGGACTGAGGGCAGCAGCAGACAGAGACATCTTTTAAGACTCCCACGCAGTGTGCAGTGGCAGTCAAAAAAGCAAACAGGATGTTGGAAATCATTCAAAAAGGGATAGAGAATAAGATGGAGAATATCTTATTGCCCTTATATAAATCGATGGTACGCCCTCATCTCGAATACTGCGTACAGATGTGGTCTCCATCTCAAAAAAGATATACTGGCATTAGAAAAAGTTCAGAAAAGGGCAACTAAAATGATTAGGGGTTTGGAACGGGTCCCATATGAGGAGAGATTAAAGTGGCTTGGAAAAGAGGAGACTAAGGGGGAATATGATAGAGATATATAAAATCATGAGTGATGTGGAGAAAGTGAATAAGGAAAAGTTATTTACTTGTTCCCACAATATAAGAACTAGGGGCCATCAAATGAAATTAATAGGCAGCAGGTTTAAAAGAAATAAAAGGAAGTTCTTCTTCACGCAGCACACAGTCAACTTGTGGAACTCCTTACTTGAGGAGGTTGTGAAGGCTAGGACTATAACAGCGTTTAAAAGAGAACTGGATAAATTCATGGTGGTTAGGTCCATTAATGGCTATTAGCCAGGACGGGTAAGGAATGGTGTCCCTAGCCTGGAGATGGATGGCAGGAGAGAGATCACTTGATCATTGCCTGTTAGGTTCACTCCCTCTGGGGCACCTGGCATTGGCCACTGTCGGTAGACGGGATACTGGGCTAGATGGACCTTTGGTCTGACCCAGTATAGCCATTCTTAAGTTCTTAGGAACAGGGGTGGGGGACAGCCAGGACCTGGTGAGGGAGAGGGACTGGGCTGATGAAGGCAGCCCCCCAAGTGTTCAGAAATCACGAGTCAGGTCCCAAAAGTTACGAGATTGGTTTAATAATCAGGAGAGTTTAAAAAGCAGCAAGTTCTGGCCAAGTCACCCACCAAACAGAATGGACTGCAGTGCCGGGCATCTCCCCCCAGCGTCAGCGTGACTGCTGTCCACAGCCGGCTGGCCATTCGTCAGGCTGGCATTGATCCAGTGAAAACAATGTCATGTGACCTTGGCAGACAAGTGATCATGAGTGACAGCTGGCCAGGGGTCCAGCAACATCACCACCTCTGGCCTTGTCTCCCATTCTTCTCCTGAGCCTCTCTCTCCCCTCTGGCTTGTTCCGTCACAATACAAGCGTGCTCTCGTCTCTCCCACCTCCAAAGAACCCACCCGGGACCCGTTTGCTCTCCACCTACCTTCCATCTGTATGCTCATTGAGTCGCTGTCTGGAGTTCTTCCTCCAGTCCCATGAAAGAATCCTCTTCAACCTAGGGGCTGCCCTTGCACGCCACTGAAACTGTTATGCCAACGTCTTTAATGACCTCTTCCAAGGCAAAGCTAAGACCCTGTGCTCCATCCTCATCAGCTGCCTTTGACACCATCAACCATGAAATCTTGTCCTCCCTTGGCTGCCAGGGCTCTGTCCTCTCCTGGTTCTCTTCATACCTCTCTAACTGCTCCTTCCATGTGTCCTTCAGTGGATCCTCCTCATCGCCTCTCCAGATTTCTGGGGGTTTCCACAGAGCTCCGTCCTTGGTCCCGCACTTTATCTGTGGGCAGTCGCCCCCGCAAACAAATTCAGCAACTACCTTGGGGCTGGTGACTGACTCCCAGATCTACCTCTCTGCTCCAGACCTGTCCCCTGCCCAAACTAAGATTTCTTCCTGTCTCTCTGACGGCTTCTAGCGGATGGCTAGACATCAACCCAAGCTCAACATGGCTAAACTTGACTCTTAATCTTCCCTCCAGTTCTTCCCCATTACCTCCTTTCCCCATCACGGAAGACAGCACCACAATCCTGCCCGTCACTCAAGCCTGGAAACTGGGCATCTCTGGATTCAGCCCCCTCTCTAGGTCCTCACATCAGTCTGTCTAAATCTTACCGGCGCTTTCTGCAGAACATTTCTCAGCTCCGGCCTTCCCTATCCCCAGGGTTGGAGCTCTGGCCCAGGCTCCCATCCTATCGCGTCCTGCTCACCACAACATCCTCTTGGCTGGCCGCGGCGCGGGCTGTCCTGCCCAGCTCATGTCCATTCAGAATGCTGCTGCAGAGTTCATTTCTCCAGCCTACTGCTGTGACCGCATCTCCTCCTCCTTGCATCCAGCATAAGCCGCTTGCCTTCGTTCAAGTCCCCAATCCCCACTGTACCTAGCATCCCTCGTTCCCTATCACAATGGCAACGCTCGCCTCTGAGCAGCCCAGGAGCCCAGCCTCCTTCGTCCCCGAGCACCTGCAAAGCCACCCCATTGGCCAGGCCCTCCTCAAAACTCTCCTTTGCCATGATGCCTGCAAAAGACTTGACCTGCACGGGGCTGCCAGTGCTCTGGAACCACTGTCCTGCCTGGATTGATGACCGGGATTCCCCTGTGCTCCCTTGTCTGTCAGTCTTGCTTTGTCTCATACTGAGATTGTCAGCCCAGGGGGGCAGAGACCATCTTGTGTCCAGCGCCTGGCACAACCAGGCCCTGGAGCTGTTCCTGGGTGCTGCCAGGACCAGCACCGTCATGCTGGGGAAATGTGTGAGGTGGAGACTGCACACACAGGGCTGCGGAACTGGCTCAATGCCAGGAGACAGGGCTTTGGGACCTGGCGCTGTTCCGGTTCTGCTGGTGATGCTAGGAGCGGGGCATCTCTGTGACTGCCTGGGGAAGAGCGACCTGAACCCGGAATATCCAGCTAAGTGCTTTGTAACCAATGCTCCTGCGAGGCAGCATTTAGCCAGTTCACTGGGAGGTGCCCACAACCTGAGCTTCACCTTTACAGACCTTGTGTCTGGGACAGGTCGTGTGGTCTAGAGGGTAGGGCTCTGGTGTGGAAGTCAGGGAACCTGTCTTCTATTTGTAGCTCTGCTGGTGACCTCAGGCAAGTCCCAGCCTTTTCAATGGTCAGTTCTTTGGGACAGGGGCTGTCTCAGGGGTGTTAGTATAGCACCTGCATAATGGGGCTTGCGCTCGGGTGAGGTCTGCAGGTGCCTCCGTAAAATAAGTAATACCCATGCTTGTGCGTTACTCTGTTAGCTGCCGTGCTCAGGGTCCTGGTGCGAGGGTGGGCACCAGTCGCTCTGGCTCTGACTAGATCTCACAGGTCACCCGGTTTGACCCAGTTAGTCATAGAGTTTAAGGCCAGAAGGGACCATCAGAGCCTCCAGTCTGAGCCCCTGTGCAGCACCGGTCACTAAACCCCACCCAGTTGCCTCTGCACCAAGTCCAATGATCTGGATTAGACAAAAATGTTACGGCCCTCCAGAGAGTGACTTCAGTTTGCCACAGGCAGAGAATGGGGGCACCGAGATGCCAGCATGCCAAGGCCTCTGCCGTGGCAGGGAATTGATTAGTGGGTTGTGAACCATGCTCCACACTGCAGAGGAAGGCGAATCCCATCCCCGCCCCAGGTCCTGCCAATCTGACCTGGGGGAAAATTCCTTCCTGAGCCCGAAAAAGGTGATCAGTTAGACCCTGAGCATGTGAGCAAGACACACCAGCCAGGCATCTGAGAGAGAGGATTCTCTGTACGGACACCTCCGAACCCATCTTCAGCAGCATCCATGCTTCAGAGGAAGGAAGAAAAAATAACCCAGACTGCATCGGGGGGAAAGAATTCCTTCCTGACCCCAGCAAGCGACAGGCTGAAGCCCTGAAGCATAAAATTGAGAACATAAGACATAGAACTGGAATTAACCCCCTGGGCCACTGAGCCCAGCCCCACACTACAGGCCACAGTTCCACTGGTCAGTTCCTGGCCAGCTTCTCTCCTCTGGCTGTGTAGCTTGACCTGACACATTAGAGCTATCAAAAATGTTTCCAATTTTGACATTTCTATGATGTTTGGGATTTTGAACACTTGAAAAATAAATGGGAAATTTGGGTGAGAATCCCTCTCCCCCCTGCCCCACTCATTCTTTGGCCTGCTATAGACGGATCCTATCAAGTCGTAAAGAGTTTGGAGTGTTCCATTCTGAAATTGGAAACAATGGGGGAAAGTCTCAAAAATGGTTGTGAAATGTTTCCCTGGCCAGTGTCTCTCTATGGAGACATTTGCTGCTTCAGAGTTTTCCAGATCATCTGAGCAGCGATGGGTCCCCATTGCTCTCTGGGTGCTCACTCTGCTGCTTTGTTCCAGATAAAGCATTTCTGGAGGTGCCTTACGAGATGGAACTGCACATCTGACCGCGCACAGGAGAGCAGCTCGGCAGAAATGGAAACCGTGGTGATAGTTGCCATCGGCGTGCTGGCTACGATCTTCCTGGCATCCTTCGTGGCGCTTGTGGTGGTTTGCAGGCAGCGCTACTGCCGGCCCAAGGATCTCCTGAATCAGTATGATACCAAGTAAGTGTCCAGCCCCCTCCTCCACTTGCACCAAATTGATAGGGAGGAAGCAAAAAGACTGATTGAAAAGTGGAATGAAGGGAGGAATGCATGCAGATTTCAGAGCTGCTGGTACTGACGAGTCCAGGCAGTGCTTGATGCACCGGAGATGCACTGCAGAACCTAACACTACCAGGTCAGGTTGTCTGCCCAGCTCAACAGTCACGGCCAGTCAGCGCCCCTGCCGGCGATGGCTGACGACTGACACAGAAATGGTAAGATAACTAAGGCAGAGAGCGTGATGGCAGAGAAAAGCCTTGTCCTCATTAGAAAACTGTATGGTTTTGACTGCAATGCTGTCCTAAGACAGTGCACCCCGGGATGTGGATGTGGTTACACGGAGATCAAAGTGCTTTACGAAGTGGGGAAGGGGAATAGCTACAAGGCACCTTTATCCCAGTGTACCCACAACCAGGCCAGTGGGGTGCATTGCCTTAGGCCCACGGTGCGCTCCCGCTAACCGCCAGCATTATACAAACCTGGGGGTCGGCAGGGCCTAAGGAGTTAGAAACTCAGATCCCATTGAAAATCAGAGCGCCCATCTCCCTTACGCTCCTTTTAAACCAGCATAGATGGATTCTTTGCATTTCCTGTCCCTGCCCAGCAGGGACACAGCACAATTCTGCCCCAGGCGGAGGAGGAGAGAGAGGTGCAGTCACGTCACTTTGTGCATGACCGGAAGGTGCTCAGATACTGGGATGATGAGGAACCTACACAGACTAGACTAACTTTTATATGTGACAAGGAGAATATTCCCCAGTGGACAAGTTTGTGCGCCCAGTGAGAACAACAGGCTATCACTGAGCACATGTTGGGGCAAGAATCTGAACTGACCCCGTTCCGCTCTGTCGGCTCAGCTTGTGCAGACTCAGGGACGCTCAGTCTTGTCGGAGGGTCCCCGGTGGCGGCTATCCCTGGGGTAACAGAACAGAAAATCCAGGTGGGTCAGTAATCGTGTTTCTAACATTTCCAAGAGAGAATTTCTCACAGAACCCAAAGGTCCACACTTGCCTGAGCCCTGCTCCTTGGGACATCATTTATACCCAGGTTGCGTGCTGCGTGCCCACCTTCTGAAAAGCAGGACCAAGGGGGAGTCTCAGGTTGGGCCCCCAAAATCACAGGTCACTTTTGAAAATCTTGGCCAGATGCAGCTGAAAATAGAAGGCTCTAAGAGCTCAAACTCTGCGAAGCATCCAAATGACTTGGAAGCCTACGTCCCATTTTCAAACGTGACTCCCGTTGACAATGGGAGTTAGGCACCTAAATGTCTTTGAGGCTCTGGGCCTTAGGCACTCTTGGATATTGTCCCCCCAGGCTCTTTGGTCACTTTGGGCCAGACTTACAAAGATGGTTGGGCACCCAAAGCTGGAACTAGGCGCTGGGCAGGATTTTCAAAAGCACCTAGGCAAGTTAGGTGCTAACTTGTATTGAAATCCATGGGGCTGGGGCACTGCCCCTAGGGGCCTAGAGTCCTTTGTAAATCTGGCCCGTGGGTGCTTAGAAAACGTGCCCCTTAGTTAGCCATCCTGACTGCCCCTGTGCCAGGTGCTGAATGACCCATTCCTGTTTGTTTCAGACCGATCGTCGACCTTATTGGGGCGATGGAGACGCAGTCGGAGCCTTCGGAGCTTGAGCTGGATGATGTCGTGATAACAAACCCCCACATCGAGGCCATTCTGGAGAATGAGGACTGGATCGAAGATGCTTCGTAAGAGTTTCAAAGCTGCCTCTTGGGTGATCTTTAAAACGGGCTCCCGTGCTCTGCCTGGTTACGTTCCTTGGCTCCAGGACGGTCGTCTGCCGCCTGGATCAGAGCCTGCCTTGGGAGCATGCTTTTATCTAGAGCAAAATCACTTACCGTAGGCAGCAGGATGGTCTAGTGGAGCAGCCTTGGCCGAGGCATCAGGAGAGCCAGGTTCTAGCCCCAGCTCTCCTGGTGATCCCATCCCCCTTTGGCTGATTAGAGTGTAAACTCCTTGGGGTGGGGTCCGGTTCCCAGGCGCTGCTCTGATACAAAGCACAATCATTCAGGGCTCCGTTGCCTGCCTATCTGTTGAGCCAGGAGTGCAGCCAGAGCCTCATGTGCATCACCTGACAGTTGTGCAAACCCAGGCGTGTTTAGGGCCCTAATTTGCAACTCCAAATTCTTGTGGTACAAATCCCTGGTCACAATGTTTGTGCCCAGGTGCAAAAATGGAAGCCAGGTCTGGAATCTCTGGCCCTGCTGCAGCCTACTGGCTTGGTTCCAGGTGCTCGGAGCCATTCCTTGTCAGGGTGGCTGGTGGGGTTTGGTGTGAGGAACTTTCCTTGGCATGTGCATGATTCTCATTCAAAACACGGACGCTAGAGGTGGAGGGTTAACAAGCCAGTAAAGATTCAGACTTGAAGGCCAGAAAGGACCCTCCTCTAGTCCAGCGTCCTGCCTAGCACAGAGAATCACCGAGGTTAAGGCCAGAAGGGGCCACCAGACCATCCCACCCAGTGGTTCCTGGATCAGATATTAGACTCACCAAGGGACTTAGCTCTGATCTGTTTCTTTAAGCATCTACATCCAACATCTGGGCACCACTGACGCTCAGAAACACTGATCAGCTGCTACTTCGCCCTGGAGGCACCTTGATCCCCACAGGAGTCTCAGGCGACATGTCCATGATGGGGCCTGTAGCAGCAGA
Source organism: Trachemys scripta elegans (assembly GCF_013100865.1). Taxonomy (NCBI): domain Eukaryota; kingdom Metazoa; phylum Chordata; order Testudines; family Emydidae; genus Trachemys; species Trachemys scripta. The sequence continues at coordinate 2,484,002 of NC_048320.1, read as the reverse complement.
GTCCGGTGCCATAGCTCTGCTGACATAACCCTGTAGTGCAGATGCAGCCTGCAGCTCTGGAAGGGGGTTTTCCATCCACCTCCCCAAGCAACAGGAGTAGGGGTTAGGGCTCCGGCGCTCAGAGCCTGGATTTGTCCCACCCCTGAGTGCATCGATCGAATTGTTACGTGTAGACCAGCCCTGTGTTCCCGCCCGTCGGCATGCACTAAGCTGCCTGTGTCCTGACGTTGTCCCCCCGACCAACACGTGCCCCACCCCTAAGCCTCAGCGTGATTCTCAGACGAGCCGAGAGGGGCCCATATGGCAGGTGTGCTCGGAGCATGCCGACCCCACGCAAACGGCTAAGAAGTAATGGAGAGCAGGACGCGTGTGGCGGGAACACACAGCCCCAAGGGTGGGGTGCTCACGGGGGAGTGGGAGACCCATGTTTGCACTCTGGTGCTGCCTGCCATGCAACAGGGATCTGAACCCCGGCACTCGCCCCGTCTGTGCTCCCTCCCTCTCAACACATTTTGTTAGGTGTTCGCGGCGGGAGAGACTGAGAGAACCTCACCCAGCATGTGCAATAGCCTGGTAGTCAGGGCACTCCCCTGAAACGTGGCAGGGCTGAAAGCAAGTCCCTGTCCCCAGGCAGGCAGTGCAGGGGCTGGAAACGGGTCTGCACGGCCCAGGGGAATGCACTGACCCTGGGCTGCTGGCTGTAGCCAGGTGGGCTCTCGCGCTCTCTCTGGTTAGCAGAAGAAAGGGCTGGCCTGGCTCGGGCACCCACTCCAGGGCAGCCAGGGTCCATGCTATGAATCCCGAGGGAAAGGAGGCGTCTCCCTCTGGCCTGTCAGGCAGACACCTGCAACCCAGAGCTATAGGGATCGGGGTGCCCTAGTACCCTGGTGGATCTGGGCCCTAAGCCCTGCCCCTGTCCTCTGCATCCACTCCCTGCTCTGCTGGCTGGCCACTGAGAATCCCAGTCTTAGGTGCTGAGCCCTCCCTGTACATTGTATGGGGCCCATGGGCACCTCGCTTGGGGCTGTGGATTCCACTGGATGGCAGGACACCTCCGGCCAACGCTCCGGTGCTGAGCAGAGCAGCACCCGAAGGCCCTCGGTGACGTGAGCCCCATGCTCAGAACATCTCTGCTGGAAAGAGAGCTCTAGCCTGGGGTGAAAGACTCACGTGAGGGAGAACCCACCTCCTCCCTCAGCAGGCAGTTACATGACCAGCAGCGCTGTAGCATAGACACTCGCTACAGTGACAGAAGTGGGTTTTCCACCCCCTCGAGAGGCACTGAACAGAGAGGTGGAAGAATTCCACCAACGACTTAGCTGTGTCCACACTGCGTCTCTCAGGGGTGAATTTTTCACATTGCTCAGCCACGTAGGCAGGTTGACCTCAGTTTTAGGTGAGGACCAGGCCTTCCTGCCCTGTTAGACAAACGCACCCTGCTTCCAGCCGATGGCTGCGGGCTTGGTTGTGAAGTAACGTTGTAATGATACCAGTGAGGCTCTGTGGAGCCCATGGGACATGCTTAGCTGATGAAGTTTCCACCTCAGGCTGGCGGACAGAAGAAGAGCCAGTAACAAGACAGAGCTTTTCTAACCAAAGGCGTTCTTTCTTCGCAGGGGCCTGGTCTCTCACTGCATCGCTATTCTCAAGGTAAGTCCCCCACAGAAACGCCTCCCCTGTGAATTAACCCAGGCTGCTGTGCAGGGAATCAGTGCCAGGAAATAAGCAAGGGGTCTGGAGGATTCTCCCAGAGGCTTCGGGCTCGATCCACACAGGAGATTTACCCTCCAACGTGGCAGCTCCTAGGGATCCACAGTCCCAGGCCAGGCCCCCAGGCTCCTTGTACGATGCATGGACAGAGCTAGGCACCTAAGAATGGGCTTCTCGGAAGCCAGAAAGATGAGCAGGGAGCCATCTACACTAGCCAGCAGGAAATGCCGAGGGGAGAGATGGGGCCTAAGACCTGCCTCCTAAGGGATTTGGGCACCCATCTCTCTGCTTGGGATTCTCGGCTGAGAACTCTCTCCTGGGGCCAGCTCAGCCCAGCATAGTCACTGTGCCCTTATGCCCAGTACCTGCTGGTTAGCTCCCCTGGGATGTAGGAAACCCAGGTTGCAGTCCCCACTCTGCAATGGTTGGGAGCAAGGACTCAAACCCAAATCTCCCTTCCCCCAAGGGGGTGTTCTGGGGTGGGAGTCCCACCAGCTCTCCTGTTGAAGTTGTTCTACTGTGTATGAAATCCGTAAATAGGCATTGGCCTGAGAGCTGTGTCTCCCGGGGGAGCACCCTAACCACTAGGCTCCCAAGTCCTTCTCTCTCTCGCTAGCCTCTAATGAGCCAAGCTGATCACTTCTCTCACTCAACAGATTTGTCATACTTTGACAGAGAAGCTCGTTGCAATGACAATGGGCTCTGGGGCCAGAATGAAATCTCCCGCGAGCCTGAGTGATATTATTGTGGTTGCGAAGCGGATCAGCCCCAGGTGAGTGGAAGGGATTGTCAGTCCATTTCGGCTGAGGGCACACAGCTTCAACTTGATCTGCAGCTCCAAAGGCCAGGCAACTCCTGGAAACATCGGGCATCTGCAATAACCCCTGAATGACAGCATGGGTGAATTCAGATTCACAGTAGTGCTGACTCCAAACATCCAAACCTCATGTGAGGTCCCAAATCCCATGAGATCTTAACAATAATAAATGGCTTTTTATTTGCTGTTTGGTCTTTGAGCCATTGGGGTCCCATTCCCAAGCCTTTCTCCACAGCCACAGGGGCTAGAACCTTCCTTGTTTGTTTGTTTTTTAAATGTAAGTGGAGAATCTCACCTGATCACAGGACTCCAGGAGCTGGGGCTTTAAGAAAAACACCAATTATCAATGAGACTTGGCAACACTGTGTGGCTCTTCCTGCCCAGCAGAGAGCTTGTCACCTTAAGGATCAAACCCAACACTTTGCGTTTCAGCCAGAAAGCAAGCTGGAAGCCAGTGCCATCTGTGACAGGGCTCAAGAACCGATTTCCCAGGGCTCAGCACCCACAACTGGGGCCAGAGTCTCAGAAGAGCTCTGCTCCAGTTAGGCACCTCAATAAGTGTCTGGCTTGGCTGTGGATTGCATATGAGTCGAAGTACCAAGCTCCCACTGGCCTCCAGTGGGCCTTGTGCTCCTAAATCACTTAGACACTTTTGAAATTGCCACCCTTTGATCTCAGTGGGGGCCGCTGAGCAAAAGGCGCTTTTGCAGATCTGGGCAGTACTCCCTTGAGTGCCAAATGGGAGCTTGGCTTTTATGAAAATCAGCCCCCCCCCCTGTGGGAACTCCTGTGACGCTGGCCCTAGGTGCCTTCCTACGCTGTAGGGGTTCACAGCCAACGGGAGAGATGCCGGGCTCTGAAATGTGCTCGCTGAGAGAAAAAACCAAACTGCTACCAGGGCACTTGCAAAATACAGTGCGAAACAAGCAACGGTCGCTCTCTCTCTTCCCCTAGGGTGGATGATGTTGTGAGGTCGATGTACCCGCCTCTGGATCCCAAGCTTCTGGATGCACGGTAAGCTCTGGGCGAGGTTCCCAAAGCCACTGGCTCTTAGGGTGTCATTCTTTAGCCACAGGGGAAATCCCCACCAGAATGCCCCATAGCCCAGTGGTGAGGGTACTGCCCAGGGGGGTGGCTGATTCCTGTTCAAATCCCTTCTCAGCAGGCAGAGCAGGACTTGAACTGAGATCTCCCCCACACCCCAGGGGAACAGCCTAATCCCTTGGCTAGAAGTGATGAGGGGGGTCTTCCTGCCACCTACCCTCCCCCTGGCATTTTACATAAGTTCTTAAGGGCCCTGAGCAAGAAAGCAAGCTCCAAGCACGCCTGCCGGCTTGGGTCCCACAGGAAGTTAGGTGGAGGGTCACCTGTCTTCCCCCAGTTCACACGTCACGCTGGGACAGCTGGACGCCGAGCGTGGGGCTGCAGCACGTACGCACGCAGGCAGAAACATAGGCAATGAGACAGCTTTTATTGCAAAAATGTGGTGCCCAGAGGGTTTAGGTGCTTACAGCGTTTGACAGCTGCTGAGCGGGGGGGCTCATGAATCCCAGTTTGGCCTGATTCTGGGACGTAGGTACCTACCGTGGCAGTTAGGTGCCCACATCCTGTTGTGGACAAGCTCCCTATTATTATTTATATTCCTACGTTGCTGCCCTGGTGGAGTTTGCACCTTGCTCTAGCACACACATTCCTTCCCAGAGCTCCAGGAGAAGCTAATGCTGTTTGCATCCATCCCGAGGGCCCAATCCTGTCCTCAGTGCCTTTTCCAGGGCTTGCCCCGAAGAGCGAGGAGCAGCTGGGTCGTGGGAGTGAATTAGTGTTTGGGCTGTGGGAAGGTGCTTGCTCCCTGGGAGATGAGTAAGGGCTGTCACACCTGCATGCAGGGCTCTGGCATGGTTACCACGAGCCCACGATCAGGGACAGTGCCCCACTCGGAAAGTCACAGCTTGGACCTTGCCTCCCCCTTGCTCCAGGGAGATGTTTCCTGGGCCAGCCCCTCCCCTAGGACAGGTGCTGGCTCCTCCAGCACAGCTGAGCCTGGGTTGGGGATGGAGTCCCCACTCCTCTCCCACATGTGAGGCCCGTATTGGCTGCGCTCTCTGGCACGCTGTGATGCAGGCGGAGGTGATCCATCTCTTTCACCTCCATAGCCCCCTGCGTGGGCGCAGGCGGAGATTTAATGACCGCCGAGGTGATCAGCTTGGGCTGTAGAGAAGGGGAAGGATCCAAAGAAACACTTGACGTGTGCAGAGGGTCGCGGCCATACAGGCACCACCAGGATGGAAGCAGTGTCCTGTTGTAACCCACACTGGCGATGGGTACACTCTGCATGGCCATCTGCAGCCAAGAGACTACTGCTGTCCTTTGGGCTACTGTCAGGAGCTGGGCTGAGCATGCTGGGTACAGAGGCAGCAGCGGCAGCCATCTTTACTAGAGGCATGGCCCTCCACTAGTGAGATAGCGGCCATCTTTGCTGAGGGCAGGAGCAGCTTCGAGCCCATGGGGCAGCTCCTTGCCTATTGTAACTTGTGGGAAACGGCAACCATTGGGAGGTAGGGTTTAATGGCAAAGAGAGAAATTAACAGCATTAATGGCCTTGCTTAACTGCAACTAGTGTCCTCCAAGATGCATTTGTCACTCGTCTGCAGCGAGTAACTGTATGAAAGTGGGCAGGACACAGATGGGCCGTTTATTAGCAAAAGTGGTGGGAGAAGGTGAGACGCTGCAGATATTTATCTTCTTAGAGTTTATTGAAAATCTCTCCCCACTAATTCCATCTGTGTACACAGATTCTGTGCTGCACACGTGGGGAGGTACGCTAGGTTCTGCTGCCTCCAGAACAAAGTGGTTAAAGAACAATCATTGTAACAGATGTGCCCAGTGGGCCGACCGAGAATGGGGCTCAGTTTGCACAGGGCTGGCCAAACAGTCCCAGTGTTACGTGAAAACACAAACCCAGCCTTAACGTAGAAACATAAATGTGACGGTTCTCAGGGTATCCAGGACTGTGGGTCACCTGGTTACTCCTCTGCCTTCAGCACGAGGAAAAATTACTTGAGCTTAACTGGATGTCAACTCCCTGACACTCCAGTCTGTTGGCTCTCAAACCATCTCCCCAGGGCCGTGTCAACCCATACTTTGCCTTGCCAGTTAACAAGAGGTGCACCCCGTCCTCTGAGCCCCCTGGAAGTGTCCCCTGTAGTGTTCAGCCCCTTGTCTGCTGAGCGCTCCCAGAATAGCAGGTTTACTGCCTCCTAGGAACAGGGCAGGAAAGCGTGAATGATTCAGCGCCCTGTAGAACACCCAGCACTGGGGTATCGTTCTAGTGAAACCAACATGCTTATTAGCAACAATGAGAGCGTAAAGCATTAGTGAGCAAAGGTCCTGGAAACCAAATCCGAACGCAACGTCTAAAGCCTAAACTTACCAGGCTCCGTTCTGGCTACGGCCATTTCTCCTACCCAAATGGCCATTGTGGCATTTCCTGCCAGGGCAGGCCGGCATTCTGTTTTCATGAATGGAATAGGCCTGTCCAGTTCCTGCCTGGGAGTGTCTCTTTGCCTTCTGCTTGTATCCCCAAAGGTCATTGGTTTTCCTCAGAGAGAGTAAACTCCTCCCGTTGCTTGCTCCCTGGAGTGCTCTTCCCTGCTGATGTCCCATTCCTCTGTCCACTTCATCTGTAACTGGGGCTTCCACTGCGCGAGCTCACAATGCTGAATTAGACAGAGATGTGCCTCTGACCTCCTGTCTGGAAAACACCTGCCTTCCTCTTTGGCTGGTGACAGATGTTAAAGCAGAGTGTCAGTGCCCACACCTCCTTCCTGACCCTGCACCTGTGCAACCACTGCACACCGAGATTAATGCCCACGCTGACCTAGGATCTCCCAGGACATCACTCCTGGAGAAGTACCAGGAAAGCAGTGCGCTGGGGCAGTGAGTTTGCCAGGCCTGCCAGGAGCTGCTGTTACACCACAGTGAATACTTTGCCAGTTGACTCCCATGGGCCTCTCTGTCCCAGCACAGGACTGCTGGGTTTATGCAGTGCCTGGGCCATGACTGGGGCTCTGATGCAGAATTACTAATACCTCTGTATAATAACACCACCACCTAGCTTCTGGGTCACGCTCAGAGTGCACTACAAAGGAAATCTCTACAATTATCCCTAGTGTCCAGAGGGGGAAACTGAGGTACGGAGTGGGGCAATGACTTGGCCACGGTCACCCCACAGGCCAGTGGCAGAGTCAGGCCTAGAACCTAGGTCTCGTGTCCCAGTCCACTAAGTTATCCACTGGGCCACACTGCCTGCTGCTGAGAGATTAATAAAGCTACTGGTTGATAAAGTCCCTTTTTGGCATGTCCCACCCCACCCCTGAGCAGTATCACCAGGGAGGCTGCAGCAGCCAGACCTCCTGCCCAGGCACCTGGTGTCCTCAAGCACTTGTAACAGCATCCTGGTTGCCTTGCAGGACAACAGCCCTGCTGCTGTCTGTCAGCCACCTCGTCCTGGTGACCAGGAGCGCCTGCCACCTAACCAGTGGCATGGACTGGATCGACCAATCGCTGTCTGCTGCGGAGGAGCACATGACGGTGCTGCGCGAAGCTGCTCTGGCCACCGAGCCCGAGAGAAGCATCGCGGGGGGCGCGGAAAGCTTCCTGCAGGAGCAGTCTGCCATCTGACGGAGGCGGCACGGCCTGTCCTGCTGAGGGCTGATGCTCCACGTTCTCAGGGAGCCCAGGCCGCTGCTCGGTGCGCTGAGGTGGTCAAATATTTGCATGAGCCCTGCAGAGCTATTAGTATATTGACACTGACCTGTTACCAGAGGGTAGCTAAGGCAATGCGCTTCTGCTGGTCCCCTGCTGCTTTGTAGTTTGGTTGAAGTGCCCTGCGCATGGAACAGTGGGGCTCTGATCAATAAAATCCCATGAGAAATCAGACCGTGGAAGCTCCTGTTTCTAAATACACCCCAGGCTGAAGCTCAGTAAACTCCGGACCCGTCCTGTGGCTGCTGCGGGCACTCCGGAGAGCCTCAGCTGCTAGGAAGTTACTGCAAAGCTGATTTAAGGGGTTTCCAGGGAAGATCCCCTGCCTGGCACCAGCGGGTTCCCCAGGAGTGGGGCTGGCACGATAGCCCTGCACCACCTCCTTCAGGCAGTCCCCAGCGTAAGGCCATCAGAGACAGGAGGAGGTGTGTTAACAGAGGGAGCAGGCATGCACTGGGCCCCTGCTAGTCTGGGGCAGTGGAGCAGCCCCTGGGAGGTACCCCAGCCAGACCCAGTGTCCTGGAGGAGCAATGGTGGCATAACGCTGCCCCACACCCCACCCATGCCTCTCCCATGCTGCAGCGCCTGAGAGGCACAGACTGGCCTTCTGGGTAACATGGAGCTTCTTATCAGCCCAGGGCAGTGTTCCCTGGGGACCAAGATAAAGCACATTGGGACAAGCTCACCCGCTGGCTTGTCTGGGAGCTTGGAGAGCATGGAGGAGGAGGGGCAGCAGGGTTCTGTAATTTAATGCAAGAAAATGCTTATTGAAATCATTGAGTCTTTGGAGACAAAACCAGACAGACGCCGAGAGAGACAAGACAGACCCAGCCAGACCCAGAGACATAGCTAGCCACAACACACAGACACAGACAGACAGACACAGAGACAAGAGACGCAAGCGAGCACTGGGCGCTGCCCTGCGCTGGTGAATTCCACTCAGCAGAGGGAAGCCGTGAGATGCACTGAGCAGCCCAGGGCTGGAAGCCACTAAGTGCAGAGACCCAGGCCCTGCCCACCTTATCAGCTCCCCCACAGCGAAGCGCAGCTCCTGCCACCTACCCAAAGCTACTATGCCCATGTTAAAAATGGGGGGTATGGCCCCCCCAGGTGTGGGGAGCCGAAATGTTCTTTGTGCCCAGAGCCCCAATAAATCTTAATTCACCTCTGGCTAGGTGTGCTCCTCTAGATCAGTGGTTCTCAAACTTTTGTCCTGGTGATCCCTTTCACACAGCAAGTCCCTGGGGGTGACCCCCCTTATAAATTCAAAACACTTTTTTATATATTTAACACCATTATAAATGCTGGCTGCAAAGCGGGGTTTGGGGGGGAGGCTGACAGCTCGCACCCCCCCCCCATGTAATAACCTCACAACCCCCGAGGGATACCGACCCCCCACTTTGAGAACCCCTGCTCTAGACCAAGTGGTAGAGCCTCGTGCTGGAGTTCCAGGGCTCCGGCCCTATTGGGACTTGTGATTGCACGTGACACAAGCAAACACGCTGGAAATACAGCCTGCACACCGGGCGTACATGTCCGCAGCACTGCCCTCGGTCCATCACCGTGCCGTGAGCACCCAGCCCACACAGGGGTGGGGGGCATGAGGGGTCCATGTTTCAGCCACCTGCCTCTCATCGCGACACCTGTGGATTTGCCAGGTGCCACTCGCTGCAGTCCAGGGATCTTGCTGCCATGAGAGCAATGGCGGGTGCTCTGAAACTTCCCTCGGCAGAGTGTGCAGCTCCTTCCCGTACAAAGCACTCGTGACATGGGGAGAATGCAGCCACTTCTGGGGTGCAATGGAGCAGGCAAGCAAACCCTCTGTCTATTGCACAGCCATGGTGGAAGGAAATGCTTTGAGCAAGGATCTCGCAGCAAACCCCCATGTGTCTGTTCACTGCTGTGTCCACAAGGAGGCAGCAGAAATACTCTGTCACCAGCACTGGCTCATTGCCCTGTTCCCCTGCACCCTGGACGCTCCAACTTCTGATGCTAGAGATTGTGGGTTCAAGTGGAGAGGGGACTGGAAATTGCTGGCCACGCCTCTGGCTATGAACCTGGCCAGGCCTTTGGGGTCCCGAGGGCAGTACAGGGCTCTCAGAGCCTTTACAGGAGGAATGGGAAGAGGAAGGATTGCAAACAGCTGCTGCCCACTGGGAAGGTGGCTGCAGCCCCCACTGCTATTGCTGTTCATATGGGAGCCCGCTGGGCGAGAGTGGGCCTCGTGGTGCTCGGCGCTGTATATACCCAGCAGCCCCTCTGTCACTGCTGTTCAGCGCTCCCCCAGCCTGGCCTCCTTGCTCGCTGTTGGGTTTGTCACAGAGACAGCAGGGGAAGGGCAGTACAGTGACATCCTGCCAGCTAGGCAGGGGTGCTCAGGGTCCTGCTGAGAGACACCCAAGGGAAGCCTGGGGGTGCCCGCGGCAGGGTGCTCAGAGTGCAGAGTGAACAGCGGCCCGGGGCGGGGGGAACTGTGCCACTGCGAAACACAGAATCAGGTACTTGCAGGGGAAGAGGAGAGGGATGGTGGTGTCATGCCAGCGCCTGCACCTGCTTTCCTGAAGCTGAGCTGCAGGGCACATGTCGTGGGGATCCCACAGTGTGAGGAGGCCCCCCCCACCCCAGAGCTGTTGCAGGAGGGTTGATAGATTACAAGGGTGATGATAGTGAATATACTGATGAGGGAACGTTAATTGATCTGCTCAGGGAGAGCAGGGAAGAGTCCCCACCGCTACCCTCCCGGAGAGCACTGAGTTTGGGGAAGGTTTCAATCCAACCCCAAAGCAGGAAATGCAGGCCCGTTTAAAGCGCCACAACCAGGTATTTTCCAACCGGCCAGGTTTAACTGACAAGACTGTACACTCCATAGCAACCCCAGGGCCCCGCCCTGCTCTTAGCAGAGCCTACCCAGCTAAAGGGGAAATGCAGAAACAAATCCAGGAGCAGGTGGAAACCTGCTTGAAATGAAAGTAACTAGTAAATCAAACAGCCTCCGGGTGTCCCCGATTGTAATGGTACCTAAAAGGACAAAACCATGAGCTTTTGTGTGGATTACAGGAAGCTAAATGCTTTCCCAGCCTGACCCATACCCCACACCCCCAGTAGAGGACTCACTGGGTCTATTGGGGGGTTCAAAATTCATAAGCACACTGGCTTTGACTCGTGGGTACTGGCAAATTCCCTTAGATGCTGAGGCCCAGGAAAACTCCGCTTTTCTATTGGAATCTGGATGGTGTGAGTTTAAGGTTCTGCCTTTGGGTTAATATATTCGGGGGCTTGTCAGGGAGGTGCTGCAATCTGTTACACACATTTGCCAGAGCCCATATAGATGCCTGGGCTATTTTCAGTAGCTCCCGGCATGACCACTTGAACCGTATGGGAATTGGGCTACAAAGGCTGAGAGAAGCCAACCTCACTGGCAAGGTCTCCAAGTGCAAGCCGGGGGCTGCGGAGGTGTCCTGCCAAGGACACAGGGTGGGCAGTGCGTTGGGTTTATTCAGAGCCTGGTTTGGGCAGCCCTGCTGGCAGCAAACCCTTGTGCTTTGCACTAACGCTAGGCTAGGTGCGGTACTGCTGCAGGATGGGGCTGGGGTAAGAGGCGTCCCATTACTACGTAGCTAGGTAATGGGTAATTACCCGAATTAGGCTGTCATGGAGGCAGAGAGCTGGGCCACTCTCTGGGCTGTTACGCATCTTCAACCTTCTTTGTGTAATAAACAATTCACTGTGCTAAGCGGTCACGCCCCATTGACATGGCTGCCCCAAGCCAAGGGAACCGAGTCGAGATTTCTTCGTTGGCATGTAGCCCTCCATGGATTTGACATGGAAGTAATTCATATCAAGGGAAAGGAGAATGCAGTGGCTGCTGCCTGATCGAGAATGGGGGAGAATGAGGTTTGTTCTGGAGCGTCCATGACACCCCTTCACCCACCAGTTTAGCATTGGGGGCGTGATGCTGGCAGGCAGGTGCCAGCTCTTGCCCAGGCTGCAGGCATTAGCTAAGAACTGACACCCTCGTAGCTGGAGACCAGACCAGGTCACCTGTGAGCTAGTTTTGCTCAAAATAGGGATTAGTCCTACAAGAAGGTATTGAGTGGTTAGACTCTAAAATGTGTGTACGTTGCTGCCTGCAGGGAACTCACTGGGAATGTGGCTTTCCAGGCGATGGGGAAATATCTACCTTTGTCTTTATCACTGTGAAAATGTTTGCCCTTGACTTGTGAGCCCAGGCACAGGGATCACCTCTCTGCCCCTCCAGGACTATCAACAGTCAGGGAACATCCTAATACAAAGGCTTGGCTCATGGCCCTGTTCTCCAAGGAAGCTTGTCCTATGGACCTGTAAGCTGAATGAAGGCACAGAGCCACAGGACAATTTCCCACCTCTTCCCCATTTGAACTCTGACAGGGCTAGAGACCTCAGACTGAAGCCAGAGATCCCCAGGGGTGAGCTCCTGGGCCTGCCCTGAAACACACTGTGAATGGACAGATCACTACTCCTCTGCATTCGGCACGCATCGGTGGGTCTATGTTGGCCAGGTTTAACCTGCCAATAACTCTCCTATTTCTTTCTCCTAGTTATCAAACATTTAGCTAGGCCATGTCTGCACTACCACGTATGTTGGCAAAACCATGGGTGGAGGGTGAACCCCCCCTTTGGGGAGGCTAACCTGCCGGCCCCACCCCTTCCGCTCAAGACCCTGCCCCCCGCATGCCGGAGCCCCGAAACTCCCCCCCCCCATAACAGGAGGAGTCCTGAGCCCTCCCCCCACGACCAGAGGAGCTCTGGCTCACCCACCCCAGCCCCAGCACTGGGCTGAGCGCCACACCAGGCCGCTCCCCCTGCACCAGGCCGAACTGCTCCCCCCCATGGAGTGCCACACTGGGCCAGCCCCAGCACCGCCAAGTCGAGCCGACCACCCCGGAGTGCCAAACCTCTCTGCCCTGCCCCTCACCTGAGTGAGCCGGACCCCCCCAAGCCAGCAGCCCCAGTGCCCGTCCGAGCCGTCTCGCTCCCCACCAGACCCCCAGCCCTGAGGAGAAGTGACGCAGCGAGCAGCACGGACGGGGGGGAGAGGTGGAGTGAAGGTAGGCAGGTGGCAGCAGCAGCAGGCAGTGGGTGAGGGGGCCTCAGAGAAGGGGCAGGGCTACCGCTGCCCAGGTGTCCCTTGGGGGCAGCCTATTATACTTGCCACCCATGGGCAGAACTGTGACCCCCCCGCCCCAACGATATATGTGGTAGTGTGCCCAGCGCTATGGCAGCAGGAGAGCTTCTCCCGCCGACGCAGCTACCACGACTCGCTGGAGGTGGTTTAATTAAGTCGCCGGGAGCGCTCTCTCCCATCAGCGTAGAGCAACTACACAGCGATCTCACAGCCGCACCGCATTGGTACAGGTCTCTAGTATAGATATAGACAGAGTTTATTACAGGTGTTGTCTTTGGCATAAGATCTAGGGTACCAATGGATCCCTAGTGACTGGAAGCAACCTGAGTGTGCTGTGATTTTTGGTGTGACCTTTTATCCCAAAGTTCAGTTTGTCGAGGTAGCAAGATAGACTGGAGAAATCTAATTCGAAACCACACCACCAGCTGTGGGTGTCTGCCCTGTTTTCTCACAGTCTGCCCTGAGGAAGGCACTCATGGTCGTGGGCCACTCCGGACAGCATGACATGTCACCCCACTCTCCCACATCATGCTAGTTACACAAAGAACCCTCGCTGGAAAATCAGGACATGGAACAAAAGATTCCCCCCTTTGAAGTCCCTCTAGGTAGGGGGTGCCCTCTTCCATACCCTGCCAGAGGGGAGCACCAGCCCCACCCAGGACCACTCTGCAGGAAGGTTTGTCTGAGGCTGCAGAGCAGGGCTCTGGTGAGCTCTGATTCTCCCTGGCCTCTCAGTTTGTCCCCCAGCAGCCAGGAGGCTGTGAGATCCCAGCCCAGCCACTCCTGCGGCCTCCCGCACTTCTGCTTTCTCACAGACATTGCCAGCGCCTACAGGTTTCGGCAGCAGGGGGGTTGGGGGAGTTGGAAGCAGAACATTCTTTCAGTTCAAGTGCATTTAGAAGAAAGCTGAGCAGGCGAAAGTGCCAAGACGGGGGGGGGGGGGGGGGGGGACCAGTCCCCAGGCCAGAACTCTAAAGGTTCAGCACCCAACATGATCAGCTCTTTGGAAAAAAGCCCATTAAAATCAGGCAACTGGCAGGGTGGGGAGCACATGGGAGGTTAATGGGGAACCCGCACCAGCACTGGCAGGTTCTGGGGGCACCGCACCGGCTCTCTTCCCAGCCCTGCCTGCAGTGACCCTATGCAGGATCTTAGCTGTTTGCAGAATATGACTGATAGTCATCCTCCCATCCCGAGGGATCCGGCTGAGCCTTGTCACAGCAGTGACTGGACTCCAGGGCTCCAGCTCAGCGGAGGGAGGGGGAGAGGTTCTCTTCCGGTCACATGAAAACAGAAGACTTTAGCTCTGAAAACTGCATCCCTTGTGATAAATTCACAAGAGTTGGCAACACCAGGGAGCCGGCTCATTCCTGACTACAGTAGAACCTCAGCAGTGCTGATCCCCTCGGGAATGTGTGAATCTGAAATGTTCGTAACTCTGCACAAAACGCTCTGGTTGTTCTTTCAAAAGTTTGCAGCTGGACACTGCCTTATTGCAGCTTTGAAACTTTACTGTGCAGAAGAAAAATGCTGCTTTTAACTGTCTTAATTTAAATGACAAGCACAGAAACAATTTCCTTATCTTGTCAAATCTTTTTTTTTTAAGTTCCCCTTTTTTGAGTAAAAAACTAAACTAGGCAAATACAATTTAGATGGGGCTACTATAAGGTGGGTGCATAACTGGCTGGATAACCGTCCTCAGAAAGTTGTTATTAATGGTTCCCAATCCTGCTGGAAAGGTATAACAAGTGGGGTTCCGCAGGGGTCTGTTTTGGGACCGGCTCTGTTCAATATCTTCATTAACGACTTAGATATTGGCATAGAAAGTACGCTTATTGTTTGCAGATGATACCAAACTGGGAGGGATTGTAACTGCTTTGGAGGACAGGGTCATAATTCAAAATGATCTGGACAAATTGGAGAAATGGTCTGAGGTAAACAGGATGAAGTTTAACAAAAACAAATGCAAAGTGCTCCACTTAGGAAGGAAAAATCAGTTTCACACATACAGAATGGAAAGAGATTGTCTAGGAAGGAGTACGGCAGAAAGGGATCTAGGCGTTATAGTGGACCACAAGCTAAATATGAGTCAACAGTGTGATGCTGTTGCAAAAAAAGCAAACATGATTCTGGGATGTATTAACAGGTGTGTTGTGAGCAAGACACGAGAAGTCATTCTTCCGCTCTACTCTGCTGTGGTTAGGCCTCAGCTGGAGTATTGTGTCCAGTTCTGGGCACCGCATTTCAAGAAAGATGTGGCGAAATTGGAGAGGGTCCAGAGAAGAGCAACAAGAATGATTACAGGTCTTGAGACCGTGACCTATGAAGGAAGGCTGAAAGAACTGGGTTTGTTTAGTTTGGAAAAGAGAAGACTGAGGGGGGACATGATAGCAGTTTTCAGGTATCTAAAAGGGCATCATAAGGAGGAGGGAGAAAACTTGTTCACCTTAGCCTCTAAGGATAGAACCAGAAACAATGGGTTTAAACTGCAGCAAGGGAGGTTTAGGTTGGACATTAGGAAAAAGTTCCTGTCAGGGTGGTTAAACACTGGAATAAATTGCCTAGGGAGGTTGTGGAATCTCCGTCTCTGGAGATATTTAAGAGTAGGTTAGATAAATGTCTATCCGGGATGGTCTAGACAGTATTTGGTCCTGCCATGCGGGCAGGGGACTGGACTCAATGATCTTTGGAGGTCCCTTCCAGCCCTACAAGCTATGAATCTATGGGTAGTTTACATTTAACACAGCAGTACTGTACTGGGGGTTGGTTTGTGCCTGCTGCCGCCTGATGCTGCTTCCAGGTGCACAGGGGTGTGTGGTTGGCCGGTCAGCGTGTAACTCTGGCGGGGTTTGGAACTCGGAGGTTGGCTCTGCTTTCCCTGCCGACTCTGCACGGGGGGCTGCGGCTGGACGGGATCTGCCAGGGGCACCAGGGCTGGATTCAGAGCAGGCAGGAGGGTGGCAGTGGTTCCGCTGGGGGCCGCCTCAGGCCTGGCAGCTGCGGGGGGGCGGTTCAAAGACCAGGCTGCACATGGGGGGAGGGATAGCTCAGTGGTTTGTGCATTGACCTGCTAAACCCAGGGTTGTGAGTTCAATCCTTGAGGGGGCCATTTAGGGATCTGGGGCAAAATCAGTACTTGGTCCTGCTAGTGAAAGCAGGGGGCTGGACTTGATGACCTTTCAAGGTCCCTTCCAGTTCTAGGAGATGGGATATCTCCATTAATGTAATTTAATTTAATGCCCGGGTCCTGGGCTCGGCTCGGGTACACCGCCTCCCCCCCTCGGCACGTGCTTGGGTCATGTGACCGGCTCGTCACGTGACCTCCCGGGGATTCCCGCGGGGCGAGGGGCGCTTTCATCCGCAGGCGCCATCGCCTTTGAGGGCAGCGACCAATAGGAGCGAGTCGGGCCCCGCCCCTTGGCCAATCAGAGGGCGTGGGCGGGGCGGGCGGCAGGAGGGAGGCTAGGGCGGCCCTTGAGCTGCAGACGCTCGGGAGCTGCCGGGGCCGGGTGCGTGCGGTGCAGCCTCAGGTGCGGGGCCGGGGCCGGGGCCGGGGCCGGGCGGCGGGGCCTGGGCGTGTCGCTGTGGGGTGCCCCCGTGCCCCCCCTTCGGCCTGGCTTTCCCGGGGGGCCGAACCCCCTGGGGGGCCGGAGCTGGTCCCCGCCGGGGCGGGGGGGTCTGCGGGCTGGGCAAGTGTCCCCCCCCCGCCTGGCTTGGGCCCCTTCCTGCCCTGGCAGGGTCCCGCTTCCCTCCCAGCGCTGCAGCCTCCCGGGGGGGGTGGGGGCTGCTGTGCCCAGGGTGCAGGCGCTGGTCGGCACGTGGGCCCCTGCGGGGGGGGGTCAGAGGCCCGGTGCTGGAGTTGTGGTGGTTCAGAGCGGCTCGCACTAGAGCCGAGCGTGACCTGCTGGGTGCACTAGCCTGGCCCCGAACGGCTCCTGTGGGGGCCTCGGCTCGCACTGACCGGGAGGTGCCCGTNTGCGGGGGGTCAGAGGCCCGGTGCTGGAGTTGTGGTGGTTCAGAGCGGCTCGCACTAGAGCCGAGCGTGACCTGCTGGGTGCACTAGCCTGGCCCCGAACGGCTCCTGTGGGGGCCTCGGCTCGCACTGACCGGGAGGTGCCCGTACCCGGTGCCCCTCTGCATCGCTTCTGCTTGGGCCAGCGGGTGAGGGGGAAGCTGCTCTCGCAGCTCACACGCAGGGTTCTGAACCAGGGGACCTGAGTTCTGTTCCTGGCTCGGGACCTGAGCTGCCCTGTCACCTTGGCAGGCCAGGGGAGCTCTGTACCTCAGTTTCCCCTTCTGTAATGATGGTGGGTGCTGCCCTTCCCCAGGGTTGTGTGGCTTACTGGGTGGTGCTGCATGGGCACGACTCCTGCTAGTGGCCTGTCTTCTCCTGGCTACCGAGGGCATGATTCATGTCCCAGTGTGATGAGCGAGTGAGCAAAGAGACAGACTTCTGTGACTAGCCCAGCGATGCTGCCTGGATCCCGGCGCACCTGCTTGGTGTCTCCTGTCCTGTCCCTAGTGGGCACCCTCCACCTCGCTTATCTTGGGGCGGGTTTGACCATGGTGTTACTATGTGGGATGACATGGTGCTGGTCCCCTCTGTGAGGACCCCGTGGCCCAGCTGGGTCTCCATGGCTAAAGGAGGTTGGATGTACAGCAGGCAAACGAGCGCATTAGCCATTGCACTAGGAATCGAGGGCTTTCTACCATGCCGTGGCTAGGGAAGGGCAGCGCGGTCTTCTCCCACACTCAGGCTTCCTTTCGCTAGGTCCCAGTAAAATCCAGAGCCGTGTCTCCACCAGGAGTTTGGGCTAATGCAGGCAGCTCTCTCCTCGTACTGCCACACCCACTGTCCCTTCCCTGCTTGGTGGCTGTGCCCTGGCTCAGTGGGCCCGTCGTGCCCCTGGCGTGTGGACAAGCTGCCTTGGACTGGACCTGGAATGGCCCAGGCAGGTTGCTGTGAGGCCGAGCTGCGTGGCCAGCATTTTCTGGAGCAAGGGTGAGGTTTGTTGAGGGACTCAGCTGTTTGCACCAGGCTCTGACTTCCATCTTTCTAGTTTTGCTTCCCCATCTGGCTTCCCCTCCTCTGTCATGGGGTTTTGATTCCTTCACAGCCGGTACCGGGTGCAAACTCAGCCATGTGAGTGAAGTAAGAGGAACTGGTGTAGGCAACCCCCCCCAGCTTCAGTGCACTCCCTAGGATCTTCATTGCACGCATGGACAGCACGCTACATGAGCTGTAAACACCATGTGCTACTTCCGCTGTAAATGCTGTTACAGGTCTCTCCGAGGGCAAGGGGCAGCTCGGGTTAGGGAGCGCTATGGGACGCGCACGCGCCAGAGGCTCCTTTGCACAATCTAGGAGGGCACATGGTGGCGGGTCCAGAATGCACGTGTATCTAGGGGTGGGAAGCAGCAGCGGGGCGGGGGGAGAGACAGGAAGGTCCTTTGCTTGTGTCTGTGTGTTATGTGCCCACGGGAAGGCACTTCTCGGCATGCTTGGGCTGAGAGGCATGTAGCCCTCCACAGGTGGGAATTGACCCCCTACCCTGGGGAGGCATTATCCCCTGGCAGATGGGGAAACTGAGGCTAAGGGAGGGAACTTGTCCCTGGTCACCCAGCAGGTTAGTGGTGAGCTGGCAATGGGAGCCGGGTCCTGGCCCCCAGTTTGGTGCAGGGATGGCTTCTTTCCTGCTAGAGCCATGGGAGCTGAACTCCTGGCAGAGTCCTGAGGATTGCAAAGAGCTGAGGTTCAGCGCGTGCCCTGTTCCCACCATGGGCTTAGGAAATCTTCCCAGAGCCAGACCCGCTTTGCTGCCCCTTACCAAGCTCCCATTGTCTAGGGGGTTCAGAAGGGATTGGGAGCCAGTTTGGTCCCCAGCTCTGCCACTGACTGGCTGCCTGAACTTAGCCCACTTGCAATCCCTCTTTGTGCCTCAGTTTCCCCACGTGTAAAATGGGGCTCCCCCTCCTGTGGTTAGGTGCTGCAGTTTCAGTGCAACCTGTCTCGCGGTGGGGGGGTGAGATCTGCCGTGAAAGGCTGCTGAGCCACCAGGGCTCGCACTCTCAGGCTCGGTGATAACATCGGTGATGAGCAGGGCGGGGGGGTTAGCTAACCACACCGTCACCCAGAGCCTCGCACCCAGGCCGTGGTGGCTGCTCTCCCACAAATGCTTATCGCCCCTGTCTGGCTGTGTCCTGCCTGCTGACAAGAGTGCTGGGCTGGAGGCGGGGGGGGATCCAGAACCAGACTCCCAGGCCTGGCTGGCAGGCACAGGGAAGCGTGTGGGCGGGGGGGAAGCGAGAGCGTGTGCGGGGGGGGGGCCTGCTCTCGCCGGTAGGTGTCTAACTCCCAGCCGCTCTGGTATCAGGCGCAGAGCCCTCCCCACTGGTGCGGGTCTGTCCCCGTGTTGGCGCGGAGCAGCCCTGGTGCTGGGCCCAGGCTGAGTTGGGTGCTGGGGGCCAAGGGTGTAGCATTGCAGGTGCAGAGGGGGGGACTTGTGGGGTGAGAGGCCCAGTAGTGCCAGGGGGTTCCTCTCCTGGGGGGAGGAGGGGATCTGGCCCTGATTTGCCCCGTGAGCAAACATCGAGCTGTCTATGCAACGGCTGTGTGTGTGTGTGTGTGTGTGGGGGGGGGGGGGGGGGACGGGACAGGACAGAACTGCCTCTGCTCCGCTCAGCTGCTGGGGGGTTGTCGTGCCCCAGCAGGCTGAGCCGTCCCCGTGGGCTGTGGCATGAGGTGAGGGCCGCGTGCAGGGCTCCTGCACCGCCAGACGATGCTATCGGGGAGCCGCGGCTGAGGGTTGCATCTCGTGGTTACAGTGCATGAGGCGAATGCTGCTAGAGGCGCAAGCAGCTGCCGGAGCCAGGTGGAGGGCAGGCACACCTCTCCATGCCCACGGGCAGAGGCCAGGTGAGATGCCTCCTCCCACCCCCGATGGAGGCAAGCGAACCCTGATCTCTGTCCCAGCAGGACTCTGCGGGGGGGGGGGGGGGGGGGGGNCCCGCCCGCTCCCGACCGCGGGGGGGCGGGGGGCGGGCGCGGCCCCCGCCCCGCGCCCGGGGGGCGGGGGGGCCCGCGTGGGCGCGGGGGGGGGGGGGGGGGGGGGGGGGGGGGGGGGGGGGGGGGCTGTGCTTTGCTGATGGGAGGGGAAGCTGGGAGCAGGATGGGACAAGGATTCCCTGGCCGCATGGAGTGACACTCCTGCAGCTCTGGTGGGCTGGCAGGGGGTGGGGGCGTGCTCTGGGCAGTGTCGTCAGGCCTGGCCCAGCCAATGCTGGGGCTCTGGTTCCAGGATCGAGAGCAGGGGGAGATCGGGGAGACAAGTCATGGCTCCGGGCCAGGCCTGCTCCGCGCTATCCCACACCACACCACACCCCCTAGCTCTGAGGGGCTTCCCGGGGGGGGGGGGGTGAGCGACGCCTGCCCCCCTGTTCAGGGCTCGTCTCTTGAATTCAGGCAGGTGGAGATGTTCCCTGCCTGACCCAGTGGGCACTTGGCTCTGCCTGCCATTGGGGGTGTGCCATGAACACAGTGCGGGAGTGTGTGTGATTTCCAAACCCGCCCCCCC
>NC_048320.1:2442516-2463874 GCF_013100865.1 Trachemys scripta elegans | reverse complement strand
CCAGGGGACACCTGTACCGAGCAAATTGTAGCCACCCCTCCCTGCTGGCAGGTGTGTGGGTATGAGCACTTCCCCGGGCCCCAGCGGCACTACAGGAACGTACTAAGCTGTGTGTGCTCACACCGCCCGCCCACCCACCTGCCCTCTCAGCACCTCCCTGGTCTCAATACAAACCCTGCCTGGCTGGCCTGTGCCATGGTTACACCTGGGACCCAGCCTAGCGGGACCCGTGGCTGAGGGGCAGTGGGCCTGGTTCACCCAGGTGTGACTGCAGAGTCACCTGCAGCAGGCAGGGAGTGTGGCTAGTCTCTTCCAGCCCAAACGAGCCGGCCGGCCCCTCCCTGGCCGGGGTCATGGGCCTCGTCAGCTCACAGCAGAGCGGGAGAGGGCTGTGGGCCGGAATAGGACTCCAGAGTCCTGGCTCCGTGTACTAAGCGCTGGCCTGCACTGCTCTAGCTCAAAGGGGCTGTGAAGCTGGGGGGAGGAGGGGGCAGACGCGTCTTGGACAGGCCAGGCTGCTGTGCCCTGATACACAGCTCGCGTTTCCGCCTCTGCTGCATCCGTCTTTCTGCTGGCCTGCGGCCAGATCCCCACTGGAGCCGCAGCGCTGGGGGAGGGGGCCAGGCTGGAGCTCTGGGTGGAAGCTCTTATCAGCCTGGACTTTGGGCCGTGGGGCTGGTTCGGTCACTGATCCCCTCCCAGGGCTGGTTCCCAACAGCGAGGGGGTGGAGGCTGCGTGCCAGGTCCTAGCCCGCGCCAGCAGCTCTGAGCAGCGTACGGTGGCAGTACAGCCTGTGGGGGCTTTCCCCGGGCGCGGTTGGGCACGAGGCAGTGTCACAACGGGCAGCTGCAGTGCTGGTGGGTTCCAGCCGGAGAGGAGCGGGAGGGACAGCCGGTGTGACACCGCACCTGAACCACAGCCCCCACCCGCAGCGCTGGGACCCGCTGGTCCAACCAGCTGCTCAGTGCAGCCGTGGGGTCACCGGCACAGCCAGGGCTCTCGCCTAGAAGCAGGCTGGTGCCAGAGAACAGCTTCCGGAGGGGGCGGGGGGCCCTGGCTGGGGAAGTGCCCTGCTGCGTTAGCTAGGGGATGAGGCGGGTGTTGTGGCTGCTTTTGTGCAGTGGGGTCTTCTGATTCAGGGGTGGGGGCAAAGGTAAGTACTTCCCTCCATTTTACAGATGGGGAAACTGAGGCACAGAGGCAGGGGAATGACTCCGCTTGTTGCTGGTTGCACAGCACGTCGGGAGCAGAGCCAGGGACAGAACCCAGGAGTCCTGCTTCCCTCCCCCGAGCTGTGTGTGGGGTTCTGCTGAGCCCCATAGCCAGCTGGCGGCTCAGAGTTAGAGCCAGGGGCCCCAGGAGACATGGTGGGATGAGGCGGCTGAGCAGCTGTTGGCTGGTCACTTGCAGGTTCTCGCCCCAAGGATGTGGTCGCTCGTGCCATTGTGGCTGGCACTGTCTGGAGCGGTGGCCTCCCCGCGGTGCCCCGATGGGCGGCTGTGCCAGGGGCTTGACGTCTGCTGCCGGGATCCCGGAGAGGATGGCTACGCCTGCTGTCCCCCATCTCTGGTGAGTGTCTGTGTCACGTCCCGGGTGAAGGCTGGAGGGGTCGCTATGGGCGGTGAAGGTCTTTCTGCCTGGGGTTCGCCCTCCCCGTGCCACTGGTGGTGGTGCCCCCCTCCCCTCCCGCCTCGTGCAGAGCCAGCCGCTCTGGCCTGCGTGGAGCAAGCTCGCTGGGTCTCTGGCCAGCGCCCGAGTGCCCCAGCTGGCGGGACGCTGCAGGGGCTGAGCTGCTCTCGTGGCTGGGGGCAGCGAGGCTCAGGGGTGTGGAGGGAGTCGCTCCTGGGGACGGGAGGAAGGGCCTGGGTTGAGGGGGAGCATTGTCATAACCCACATCCCCGGCGGAAGTTGTGTTGCAGAACCTGGCTGTGATTTACTGCCCTGCTTGCCTCATCTGCTGCCCCACCCCGGCCTGCCGGGAAGCTGTGGTTAACCCTCCCGCACTGGTGCAATCCAGTCCCTTTGTGCCCCCTGGAGCAGCCTGGGCCCACTGGCTGGGGGTGAACAGGGCTCCCTGCCCTGAGCTCTGCGTGCTGGGGGCAGCCCCTGGCCTAGACATCAGGGTTAAACCCCCCAGCCGATAATGGGTAGAAACCGCTGAAGCTCAGGGGTCTCCTGCCCTGTCTCAGCTGCCCCGGGCAGAGCTGGGCCCCCAACCAGGCCAGCCAAGGGGAAAGGACCTACCCGCCAGCACCCTCCTGGTGGCACTGGTGCCCAACGTGGAAAGCAGACATGTCTGTGCTAGGTGCCCTTCCCAGCCCGGGCTGTGAGCGCTTGCTGTACACCTCCCCCACTGAGAGCCCAGCACCCCTGGGGTGGGATCTGGGGGTGTTTAAGGGTCTGCCCAAGGCAGTTTAGTCTGGCTGCCCCCAAGCCGTGACTCAGCCCCCGTGCTCTGACCAGGAGCCAGCGGGTGATTTTGGGGGGCCATTGTGCTCTGGGCTCCCTGCACTGCATCCCCCTCACCCTCTGCCGCCTCCACCAGGGCTCCCCGGCCTCCCTGCCTATGACCCAGGCCAGCAGCATGGCCAAGCCTGCCGGGAGCGTGTGCCCCGATGGGACCCAGTGCCCCGCGGAATACAGCTGCCTTCGCGTGTCGGCCGGCTCCTTCAGCTGCTGCCCATTGTCGGAGGTAAGCGCCCGCCCCGGGGGGTGGGGGCCTCCAGCTTGTACTTGGGACGTGAGTGGCTGTACCCACAGTCCCATGGGGGGCTGCCGGGCTGGGCCATTCTCCCCAGAGAGCTTCCTGGCCAGCTGCCAGGCTGGTTCAGACCCTGCCTGTAGGCATGGTGCGGGGAGAGGGGTCTCCCCTGGTGGTCAGTGGAAATACCTTCCACCCAGGGCATAGTTACACTGTGGAACTCCCTGCTGCAGGCCGTCACTGAGACCAAGAAGGGATTGGCTGTTACTGTGGGTCCCAGGGACATCCCGAGTTGTCACCGTTGCTGCTAGTACAGGCGGGAGCTCAGACCTCCTTCGGGGCTTCAGCCCGACTCTGATTAGGATGAGGCCTTCCTGGGGGGCCAGATTATCCCACAGCTACTACCATGGGCCTTCTTGGTTCACCTGGGGCTGGCCCCTACTGCAGACAGGACGTGGGGCTGGCTCGCCCGTGGTGCCCATGTGGGAGTAGAATGCATGGGGGCGGTACAGTGCCGGGAGTTACCGGCTGCAGAATGGATTGTAGGGCACAGCTGTGGCTCTCCCCTGGTCCTGCTCTCCTGCTTGGCCAAGGGCTGGGTGTTTTCCTTTTGACCCCACCACATCCCCCCAGCCCAGGACAGCCTGGTGCTGCCCAACTGCGTGGCCTTCCTCCAATGGAGTGGGCAGCGTTTGTTCTGGCCTGGGGGAAGCAGCCCTTCTCCAGTGCTTAGAACCGGGGGTCTCAGGACTCCTGGCTTCTGTTCCCCATCCTCTGCCACCGAGTCCTGTCCCCTCCTTGTGCCTCAGTTTCCCCATGTAGGGGGGATACTGTTGGGGTCAGGGGGTTGGACTGCTTGGTGCTGGTGTCCATCTGCCTTTGGGTGTATTCGCATGGCCCATGTGGCTGCTCCCAGCCCCCGTCGCCTGTCCTGGGGTTCAGCGATATGCTGGCTGTGCCTCCCAGAACCATCTCCTCTGTCTCTCCTTAGGCCGTCGCCTGCGCCGACGGGCATCACTGCTGCCCCCGGGGCTCCCACTGCAGTGCCGACGGCAAATCCTGCTTTGTGCTCCCAGGTATGGGGCCGGAGGTGGGGTCGGGGGGGACTGACATGCCCTGCGGGTGTCCTGGGCCACTGCGTCCGAGCGTGGATGCTGTACGACACAAGGGGACCCTGTTGGCACTGAGCCTCTGGCCCCGGGTCTGGTGCCGACCGGGCTCTGCCCGATGCCAGGAGCTCTGCCCAGTGCCCAGCAGCTCATGATGCCCTCTAGCAGCCACGCCTGGCTGCACTGGTGCGGGAGGGCTTGGCTTCTCGTCCTCCAGCTGTTGGATTGTGGGGGGGCAGAGTCTGTAGCAGGAGGTTTCCCATATATTGGGGGGCAGGGGCTGGTGGATTCCCCTCCCCAGGTCCCAGTGGGTCTTGGACTCCCCCGAGGAGGGCTCTGGAGCAAGAGACTCCAGCTGGCACCTGCTGGTGGAGCTGCTTGCTTGCTTGCCCGGGTGGTGTCTGCCGAGTGGCTCTGCCTGTGGGTGAGGGGCTGAGGGCAGAGCTGCCCTGGCTTCTCCCTGCTGAGTGCCAGGCACTGGCCGTGCTCTTGGCAGGTCTCCCAGCCGCTGGTGCTGTCCAGTGTCCTGATGGCGAATCAGAGTGTCCCAATGAGTCCACCTGCTGCATGATGCCCACTGGCTCCTGGGGGTGCTGCCCCATGCCACAGGTACCGTATGGCAGGAAGAGGGCTCGTGCGGGGGGGGGGTGCAGGGAGCCCAGCACTGGGATATAGGGGACTGTGGGGGAGAAGGGCTGGGATGCAGGGGGCTGTGGGTAGGTGGGTGGCAGGGCTGGGATACAGGGGTTGATGGTTCGGTTGGGGGTGCAAGGGTGGGGCTGG
The DNA here is from genome assembly GCF_013100865.1 of Trachemys scripta elegans. NCBI lineage: Eukaryota > Metazoa > Chordata > Testudines > Emydidae > Trachemys > Trachemys scripta. Next base: position 2,459,280 of record NC_048320.1, on the reverse strand, counting down.
GATACAGGGGGTCATGGGTTGGCAGGGGGGGCAGGACTCGTATACAGGGGGCCGTGGGTAAGGGTTGGTTCTGGGGCAGCTGTGCCAAGCCCAGGGCGAGGCGCTGGTGTGCTGGGGGTCGACCTGGGTGCCATGTGGGTCAAGGTGGGCTGGGCGGAGCTGGCCTGGGGGCCGGCAAGAGAGGGAGCTGGGGGAGTTGCTGGCTCCCCTCTCTGCTCTGCCATGCCCCATATCTTTGGCAGGCCGCCTGCTGCGCGGACAAAGTGCACTGCTGCCCCCATGCCACCACCTGCGACCTGGAACGTGCCCGCTGCCTCTCAGCTGCTGGGGAGCAGCCCCTGGGCAGCAAGGTGCCGGCCCAGAAGCGAGTGCTGTGGCAGGGAATGCCAGGTACGGCATGGCCAGGGGGTGGGGAGCGGTCCTACGGGAGCAGGCTGGAGGGCCTGGGCTCCCTGTGCCGTGTGGTGTCCTCTGCGTTGGGCCCCACACCCTGGCTGGAGGAGTGAGCCAGCCCCTTGTCTAAGGGGTGCTGTGCTACGGGCACTGCCCTGGGCAGCCCCCTGCCCCGCATCATCATGGAAGACACTCTTTACAGGGCTGCTCGTGCAGCCAAGACGGCCCTGGGATCCTGGGCAGTGTGTGTGTGTGTGTGTGGGGGGGGGGGGGCGGGTTGTACTGCCAGGGTCTGCTTCCCTTCCTGTGCGCTGTTAGACAGCAGCCATGCCACCCCCAGAGTGGCTGCATTGCAGTGGTGGATGTGCTGTGTACATTCAGTAGGACACCCCCACCAGATGTTCTGTGAAGAGGAGTCGGGTACCGAGAACAATGGCTACCCCCAGAGCTGGGTTGAGAGCTCACCCCATGGGGGGGCACAGCCCCCATGGTAGGAGGTGCCCCCAAGCCTGCTCCTGGGGCCCTACCTGCAGCCGGTGCAGAGGTCTGTGGGGTGGCAGGTGCCTTCAGGGCCCTGGTGGAGCAGCCGCTGGGGGGTGTTGGTCTGTGCCCCCCTGACCTCCCTTCCTCTGCCCTCCCCAGTCTCGCTCAGTGCGATCACCTGCCCTGACCACCGGTCAGTGTGTCCGGACGGCACCACATGCTGCCAGCTGTCCGCCAGCCAGTACGGCTGCTGCCCACTGCAGAACGTGAGTGAGGATGGGGTGGGCAGGGCAGGGCGTGTGTGACGTGTGTCGTCTTTTCCCCCCCCACCCCCGCAGGGCATTTTGTGAGCTGCCCATTCCCTCTGCCCCTCCTGGTGTCCTAGGGCAGCCAGGTGCCTCCCATGACTTGGGATGTCTGTGCCCCACTGTGCCAGCCCCTTTCAGATTGATGCCTGCCCCATGGCACAGAGATGCTGCAGAGCCCGGTCTGGCATCCTGCGCCCCTGGGTGGGTTAAACCAGCCCCCGCTACAACGCCGCCCCGGCAGTGATGACGCGCCAGGCCTGTGGAGGAGAGAGACCCAGGCCGGGGGGAGGGGAGCAGGGGCAGGGACACCCCCAGGTGGGCATCTCACTGCACATAACGGGGCACCTGCCACTCTGCACCATGTCTCTCAGCAGGCGGCTTGTCTCCTGCCTCGGGACTGGCACCAGCGATCTGCCCACACGACCGCCTCCCCTGGCATCTGCCCCAGACTGGGCGTGACTCCCACCGGGAGGGGTCACCTCCCTGTGCTGAGCCGTGGGTGCCAGGTTCATGCCAGGCTGCTCTGGGCACGTCAGAGGTTCCAGTTGTTAGGCTCTGTCCCCTAGCTGGTGCCGCCCCCCGAAGTGGCTGCTTTTCAGCACTGCTGGGCGCTGGGTGAGCCCAGGGAAGTTGCTGTAGAAATGGCTGGGGTCTAGGGGGCTCGGCCTGCAGGCACCTCCTGCCTCCTTGTGACGGGCTGGTGCTGAGCCCGCGGGGACATGCCCCGCCCCACCCCACCAGTGGCTCCTGCCCCGGGGCCCAGGCCATACAATGGGTCTAACTGGGCCCGGGTTCTTCCCTGACACTCCAGGCTGTGTGCTGCAGCGATCGCCTGCACTGCTGCCCCCAGGGCACCACCTGCGACCTGCCCCACTCGCAATGTGCCTCGACACTGGGCCAGACGCAACTTCTCACCCGGCTCCTGGACACTGCCGAGAGAGGTAGGAAGTGGGGGGAGGGGAAAGGGATGCTCTGATAATGCCCCACAGGTTCTGGGACCTTGCCACCCCCTTGGGGCAGCAGTGCCAGGTGGCTGGGGACCAGGGACCCTTCCCTCGGCAGTGGAGTGGCACAGCCCAGTGGGAGTGGAGAGAGGGAGCCGGACGCTGCCCCCAGGGTTTCCTGCCCACAGGGCTTCCACCCGCTCACAGTGGGGTGGGTGCTTCCTGAGGCTGCCCTGGGGCCACAAGCCCCACTGGGCCCCATCCTGTCACAGCCCAGAGGAAGGGTCCAGCTCTGACCATTGGATCTCGCTCCCCAGCTCGAGAGGTTCGCTGCGACGAGCAGACCAGCTGTCCTGACGGCTGCACCTGCTGCCGGAAGTCCACGGGGGCCTGGGCCTGCTGCCCCCTGCTGGAGGTACGGGGGGTGGGAGGAGGCATCTCCTGGCAAGGTGGGGCTTAGTCTAGGTCGTGGCGGTTCCTGCTGCCCCACAAGGGGGAGGGACAGACTCTTCCTGGAGCTGCATTGCCCCAGGTGCTGGCCAGGCACCCCTCCTGCTCATACGTACCCCCCACTGCTCCCAGCCCTGCCCCCCTCCCCAGATGCTGGCCAGCTGTCCCTTCTTAGCTATACGCTCCCCCCCACCCCCTGGTGCTGGCTGGCCACCCCTTCCCCCCTGAAGCCCCCTCCCTCCCTCCCCCCTGCACAGGCTGGAGACCCAGAATCACTGACTCCTATATGCTAATAAGCTCCTCCCCCCACCCAGGCCGTGTGCTGCCAGGACCACATCCATTGCTGCCCCAAGGGATACACGTGCGACGTGGCGGGGGGCCACTGCCAGCCGCCCCCTGCCCCCATCCCCTGGCTGGGGAAAACCCCAGCACGAGTGCGAGCGCCCTCTACTGGCCGAGACGTGCAGTGCGACGAGCAGACCAGCTGTCCTGACGGCAACACCTGCTGCCGGCTGTCCACGGGGGCCTGGGGCTGCTGCCCCCTGGTGGAGGTGCGTAGGAGCACGGGCTACAGGACACGGCTCTGGGGTGTCTCCTTTTGAGGTCGGCTGCAGGCGGAGGGAGGGGCTCGGCCAGTGAGCACGTTCCGGGAGCAGGTGGGTGACGCCCAGGGGGAGCTGGCTAAGAGCTGCCCTTGCTCCCCTGCCCGCACCATGGTCCTGCTACCCAAGGGGCCTCCCTGGAAGGCAGAGCAGGGCTGGGACTCCTCTGCATAATTACCAGCCCGTAGCAGGGGGGACCCTGCTCCAAACCCCTGGGGTCTCTGACTGAGACGGGGCATTCTGGGTTGGGATTGAGGGGCCCCAGCAGAGCTGGGGTGGGGGAGAGCCCAGGACTGGAATAGCACCAGGGAGCCGCAGGGCTGCGGGTCTAGGCTGGCGGGCGCCCAGCAGAGGAGGGGAGTGGTGGGGCTGCAGGTTGTGGAGGAGGGGAGTGGGGGGGCTGCGGGTCGGGGATGAGGGGTGCCCAGTGGAGGAAAGGGGGGGGGTGCATGTTGTTGTTCATGCTGAGTCTCCTCCCCCCCCCACCCAGGCCGTGTGCTGCCAGGACCATGCCCATTGCTGCCCCAAGGGACACACGTGCGACCCGTCGGGCCACTGCCAGCCGCCCGCCGCCCCCATCCCCTGGCTGGAGAAAACCCCAGCACGAGTGCGAGCGCCCTCTACTGGCCGAGACGTGCAGTGCGACGAGCAGACCAGCTGTCCTGACGGCAACACCTGCTGCCGGCTGTCCACGGGGGCCTGGGGCTGCTGCCCCCTGGTGGAGGTGTGTAGGAGCACGGGCTATAGGACATGGTGGGGGCCCTAGCGATGGTGGGGCTGTGGATTGGGGTTGGGGGGGCAGGGCCCAGCGAAGAGGGGGAAGGATGGGGCTGGCGGGCGCCCAGCAGAGGATGGGGAAGGGTGGGGCTGTGGGTCGGGGCTGGCGGGCACCCAGTGGAGGAAGGGCTGTGGGTCGGAGCTGGCGGGAGCCCAGCGGAGGACGGGAGGGGTGGGGCTGCGGGTCCAGGTTGGGGAGCACCCAGTGGAGGAAGGGGAAGGATGGGGCTGCGGGTCGGGGCTGGTGGACGCCTAGCGGAGGAAGGGGAAGGGTGGGGCTGCGGGTCGGGGCTGAGGGGTGCCCAGTGGAGGAACGGGGCGGGGTGCGTGTTGTCGTGACTCATGCTGAGTCTTCTCCCCCCACCCAGGCCGTGTGCTGCCAGGACCACGTCCATTGCTGCCCCAAGGGACACACGTGCGACCCGGCGGGAGGCCGCTGCCAGCCACCTGCTGCCCCAATCCCCTGGCTGGAGAAAACCCCAGCACGAGTGCGAGCGCTCTCTACTGGCCGAGACGTGCAGTGCGATGAGCAGACCAGCTGTCCTGACGGCAACACCTGCTGCCGGCTGTCCACGGGGGCCTGGGGCTGCTGCCCCCTGGTGGAGGTGCGTTGGCGCATGGGCTACAGGACATGGTCAGGTCTGAGGGGCCCTAGTGATGGTGGGGCTGTGGGTCAGGGTTGGGGGGGGAGGGGCCCAGTGAAGAGGGGGAAGGATGGGGCTGGTGGGCCCCCAGCGGAGGAGGGAGAAGGGTGGGGCTGCAGGTCGGGGTTGGGGAGCGCCCAGCGGAGGAGGGGGAAGGGTGGGGCTGCGGGTTGGGGAGCGCCCAGTGGAGGAACGTGTGTGTGTGTGTGTTGTGGTCACACATGCTGAGTCTTCTCCCCCCGCCCAGGCCGTGTGCTGCCAGGACCACGTCCATTGCTGCCCCAAGGGACACAAGTGTGACCCGGCGGGGAAGTGCCAGCAGGCCCTGCTCTCTGTGCCCTGGGCACCCAAGGCTCCAGCTCACATTATTGTCGCCGCCCAGAGCCGAGGCGTGAAGTGCAACCAGACGGTCAGCTGCGAGGATGGGCAGACCTGCTGCAAGAGCGGGATGGGCTCCTGGGCCTGCTGCCATCTGCCAAATGTGAGGGCGGGGAGGGGGGCTGTGCCTGTGCAGGTGCACTGTGTCCCTGAGGGGGGTGGAGTGGGGTGAGGCCTTGGCACAAACATGGCTGTGAGGCGCCCTGTGGCTGCGCTGTGCCCTTCCTCGCCCCTTGGCCTGAAGAAGGATGTCTCTAGGGCTTAAAGTGCGAGCCAGGACTCCTGGGTTCTCTCTCCGGCTCTGGGAGAGGAGTGGGGGCTGGTGGGTTAGAGCAGTGGTTTTCAGACCGAGTCATGACCCAGAATTGGGTTACAGCGGCTCTGGTCAGTACCACCGCCTGGGCCGTTAAAAGTCCCTTTGGTGGCGCTGCCCGGCTAATGCCTACCTGTTCTGACACCGCGCTGCGCCCCAGAAGTGACCAGCAGCAGGTCCGGCTCCTAGGTGGGGGCGCCAATGGGAGCTGGGTGGTGGTGCCTGTGTGCGAGAGCTGCGTGGAGCTGCTTGCGCGCCTCCACCTAGGAGCCAGGCCTGCTGCTGGCCACTTCCGGGTGCAGCGCAGTCCGCGGTGCCAGGCCAGGCAGGAAGCCTGTCTGTCTTAACACCCCTGCTGACCAGGAGCCGCCTGCGGTAAGCCTGTGCCCCAATCCTCTGCCCCAGCCCTGAGCCCCACCCCAACCCCCTCATCCCCAGAGCCTGCACCCCAACCCTCTGCCCTGAGCCCCCATGATCCCCTCAGTCCCAGCCCCACCCCAAAGCCCTCACCCCTGCAACCCAACCCTCTGCCTGAGCCCCTCTCAAACCCCTCATCCCCAGCTCGGTTGGGTCATGGGCATCAACAATTTTCTTCAACTGTGTCACCAGAAAAAAAGTTTGAAAATCACTTGGTTAGGGTGGGTGGAGGGGGGATTGGTGGGTTAGCATGGGGGAGGGGTTAAGAGACTCCTGGGTTCTCTCCCTGGCTGTGTTGGGGGAGGGGTCAGGAGCCAGGGCCCCTGGGTGATGCCCTGCGGGCCTTGCCAGGCTGCTCTGTCTCTGCTCGGTGCTGGCTGACCCCTCTCTCCCCAGGCTGTGTGCTGTGAGGATCACCAGCACTGCTGCCCATCGGGCTACACCTGCGACCTGGCCACACAGAGCTGTGAAAAGCACCAGGCCGGGCGAGTGCAGCCCGTGGACCTGAGCCTCTCTGCCTCCCTGCTGCCCGCCAGCCCGGAGCCCAGCAACGACGTGACCTGCGACGCCCAGCACTACTGCCATGCCCACCAGACCTGCTGCAAGGCTGCCTCAGGCACCTGGGCTTGCTGCCCCTACCGCTGGGTGAGGGGTGGGCCTAGCGGGACCCCAGGGGGGAGATGTGCTGGCTGCCCCAGAGCAGCACAGAGCCCTGCAGCTCACGGCGCCAACATCTGCCCAGCCCCTCCCGCTGGCTGCCTGCTGCGGACCCTGGACCTTGGCCCCTCCCACCCATCTGCCTGCTGTGGCCTCAGGCCCCCCAGCCATGCTGCGCCTAGGGCTGGAGGTCATTCTACAGGCCGGGCCCCTGGCAGGGGAATCAGGGGGAAGTTGGGGGGACTATGATCTGCCCCAGCTGCAGGGCAGCTGCTCCCTCTCTGGGGGGCCCCCCTCTATGCTCCAGCCCGGTTGCCCCCAGCAGACAGTAACATGCCTCTCGTTTCTCTGCAGGGCTCCTGCTGCTCTGACATGCGCCACTGCTGCCCCTTCGGCTACCGCTGCTCCAAGTCGGGCCTCGACTGCAAGCGGCGCTGGCTCCTGCGTTGGGACGCCGGCGCCCCCCGGCCCCACCCCCTGCTGTGAGGTGCCCGTGGGGGCCGACCCAGCGCTGAGGGGTGGCTGTGCCCATACTGAGGGGGCAGTGGGGATTGCTCTGACCCCTCAGTCTCTGTCTCACTTCCAGCCTCGGGGCCCTTTTCTCTGGCTGCCCCAAGGCATGCAGGCCCTATTCGCTGCAGGACCTGTCCCACCCAGCCTCCCTGGAGCTAAGCACGTGGGGCTGAGCCCCCCCCTTGCCGTGAGAGTTTAACCCTGGATGCAGCAGTGTGGGCGCACGCATCCCAGTGCTTCGTTCTCTGCTCCCCTTGCTGCAGCTACCCCCAAAGGTCCTGTGGGCACCAGGAGTGGCCCTTTCCTGCTGGAGGCCTGAAGGTTAAGGATCCCCCCCCCCACTCTAGGCTCTTCTCCTTTGGCCGGGGCCTTGAAGCTGGCCTGGGCCAGGCCAGGCCCTGCTTCCCTACCACCTGGGCGCCAGGGAAGCTGGGCTGCTTTGCTTTTTACACTCCTGGGGCCATCTGCATCTCCCTCCATTTCTCCTGGGCCCTCACGCCCCTCCCTGCGTCCTGCATGTGAAAGCCAGGGCCGGGCAGGCAGCGGGGCGGGGGTAGGGCATTGCCGCATCTGGCTCCTGGCGCCCTCCTACCTCAGTCCCTGAATGTGCATTGCCCTGAGCTCATGCCTGCATTGTCTGCTGGGCACTATGCGGGAGCATGTCCTTATTCTAGCCCCCCCTTTCAGGGGTCTTGGAAATGCCCAGCCCCTGCCCCCTTCCAGCTGCCCCCAGGGCTGGACTGGCACCAGGTCCTCTGGTCACCAGCTCCCTTGCCTCTAAGCGTGCCCCACCTGTGGCTGGAGCCTGGGCCAGGAATGGGGGGGGCATGGTGCTATTAGGGCTGAAGTGGCTGGAAGAGCGTGAGAACCAATAAAGAGTGTGGAGGAAGGTGCTGATGTCAATCCTGTCTCCTTCCCCCAGCCCAGGGGGCTGTGCCACCAGCGTACACATCTCCCTGCTGCCTCTAGCCTGGACTCCAGGGCCCTGCCTTGCCCTCCCTTCTCTTCCCTGGAACAGAGCCGCCCCTCCTGTGCCCCCTGGCATGCAGCTGTGGCCCATCCAGCCAAGTGGGGAGCACCTGGGCCTGGACCCACAGCCTGCCCTGGGCAGTGATTGGGTGCAAAGCAGCTGCTCTGAGGTTCTGCCTTGCAGGAGAATGGCACAAAAGCACCTGCCCTGGGCCGCTGCCAGCTGTTATTCTGAGCCCAGCTTTGCTTTAATGTAAATGGGGCCAGAGCGGGGCACGCTCAGGTGCTGCTGCCAGCCTAGAGCAGCATTGCACAGCCACCCACTGGGTGCCTGCCTCCCCTCCCAGCTGTGCCCATGTGCCAGGGGGGCCCTGCTTTTGCATTCCAGCAGGCCCTACAGCCCTGGCACTCTTGCTCGTCCCGGGCCCAGCCTGGCCCACGTCGCTGCTATGCAGCCCCCAAGCAGGGGGAAGGAGCCATCTGCACTAAGCGAGTGTCCCTCTAATCAGCTGTCCAGCAATAACCACCCTGAGCCACGTGTAGGCCCAGCCCTGGAGCTAGGCCCCGCCTAGCATTGCACAGGGGAGCTGATGGGCAGTGCACATGGAGGAACCAGCCAGACACGGGGGGGGGGGGGTTAAAGGGTTTTATATATTAATGCCATTCTAGAGAACACATGGGGAGTGGGGGGGGGCCCACAGGCCAAGCTGGCCCCAGCCTTGCTCCCAGGATCAAACTCAAGGGGTTTCACGCGCAGCCCATGGGCTGGAGGGGGCCCCAGGGCACAGATCTGTACCAGGCTGCTCCTGGCCCTCGTCCTGCAGGAGGGTGACAGGGTCCAGACACAGCTGCAGCTCTCCTCTCACCCCAGAGGGAACTTCAGAAATACCAGCATTAAAATCCAAGCAAACCAGGGGCTGTAGGGCAGGGGTAGCGCAGGAGGGCCTGAGCCAAGGTGCCCATGTGCCACTGCTGCCCACACCTGTGACAGAGGCTCCATGGTTGACAGGTGCAGCGCCAGGGGCCAGTGCTCTGGGAACAAGGAGCATGGGGGCCTGCCACTCTGGCCCCAGCATGGCCAACCCGGAGCTGCTCTTGGGGGTGGGATGGGGGCACAGGTGCTCATGCTGTGGAGTCACCTGTCAGGTCTGACCACGTCTCCTCCCCCCCAACCCAGCCCTCAAGGGGGGTTCCCAAACTAGTTCCCTGCAGCAGGCAGTTGCCAATCAAGCCTCATGGTTGAGAGCAGGGCCCCTGCTTCTCTCGGGGGGTGGTTGGGATTAGCTGTGCCCGCCCGACATGCTGAAACCTTTCGGGGAGCTGCCTGGGGCTAGCAGCCTACCCAGCTCCTGCTGTGTCAGCTACCCCTGGGCTCCAGCCATGCCAGTGGCCAGCTGCCGGAAGAGGCCCTCGGAGCCATCTAGCATGCTGTGAGGGGGGGATGGGCCTGGCAGCTGTAGGAACATCTCCCCCTTGTCAAGTCAAGGAAGTTAGTGGCAAGGAGTTCCACAGGAAAATGATGCCCCAAAAATAACAGCCCCCCCTCCAGGGGGACACACAAACAGGCTCCAGGCTCCAGCTGAGCAGGTGATTGCAGTAGGCAGGAGTGAGAGGGCAGCAGCACACATAGGGCAAAAAGACACAGAGGTGAAAGTAAAAGCCACAGGTGGGTGTTTTATTCCCTAGGGACCCCCCCCCCCCGACTCTGCCCCCGAACCCCCAGCTGGAGCCTGCCTGGGTGTAGAAGCCAACAGCATCCGCACCCCAGGGTGGCACTAGCAGGTGCAGCAGGAAGTGCCTTGAGAATGCAGCCTCCAGGGCCCTGCCCCACAGCCCAGGCCAGGGTAGGGGGAGATCCTACACACCTTATCCAGGGGAGGGCTGGCTGATCCCCTGGCATGCTTGAGGGCCAGCGCTGGGGGGATCCCAGCCTGGCTCTGCAGGCAGCTCCCAGTCTGCATGGTGGGATGCTGCCACCCCCCACCCTCGCTGGAGGCAGCAGCCAGCCTGGGAAAAGCAGATGAGGAAAGAGGAGGATTGAGCCGGCTCTGCACACACGGCCCAGCTGTGCCACTCGCCCTGCAGCGCAGGGCACAAAGGCACTTGGAGGAGAGGATGGGGAGCTGTGTGGGGCGGCAGGAGGAGGCTCCCCGCAGCCCCAGGGCGTTAGGGATGCAGACAAAGGTCAGGCTCCCCTAGCAGCCCCCATGTACCCGCTGCCTGGCACCTGCTGCAGCCATCGGAGTCTGGCAGAGCCTGGGTGGCCATGCCACAGGAGCACAGCTGGGCTCTGCTTTGCTGCAGCTCAGGCTGCCCCAGGCCAGGTGCGGGGCTGCCCCACCCCGGCCAGGCAGGTGCAGCTGGGGCTGGACGGCGAGGTGCTAGTTGATAAGCACCATCCTCAGCCATTCCACACACCAGCAGGGGCAGGGTGCTCTTAACCCCTTCCAGCCTGGTGTCATGGGGGAGGAGCAGCCGCAGCTTGTTCTGGCTCCTGGGGGGCTCCGCTCTGCCGTTGCTTCCCTGGATGGTCTGCCCAGGCCCCGCGGAGAGTGTGCTTGGAAACAGGGGCTGGGCCAGGCTGCCCCAGGCCCTGCCCCCCACCTGACTCAATCCCTTCACTCTGCCCGCTGGGCTGGCGGCGGGTGGAGGGGGCTGCTGAGTCCTCGAGTTGCCCCTCCCCCAGCCCCTGCCTAGCAGGGGGGCCTGGCATGCAGCAGCCCCGACAGATGGTACTGGTGGTAGGGAGATCAGCCCCCTGCCCTGTCCCACTGCCACAGCGTCTCCTCCCTGCTCTGGGCCGTCCCTTGAATGGTGGGGGGGGGTGCGACAGACAGTGCCCGGCTGCAGGGGGGAGCAGGTCACTGGTTCTCTGCCTCCCAGCGTGGGTCCCTCCCTTCCCCTGCTCCCCCACAGAGCTCAGCCCTCAGGACGAGAGGGCTGGGGGGTCTTTGGGGTCCTGGTCTGGAGTCGCCCTGGTCACAGGGGCCTCCCCGGGGGCACGGAGCGATCAGTCATGCAGCACCTCCCTGTCAGGCGCTGGCATCCAGCCCCACCCCTTCCTCTGCCCCCCAGGGGCTGGCGCTGGCTCCAGGGGGGGGCACAGGCCCCCCCTGCTTACTTCACATTGAAGACCATGAGTGGGCGCTCCTCGCGCTTCTGCCAGGGGCTCTTCTTGTCACCCGGCTCATCGCCACCCTCGGCCGGGTCGGTCAGCTCGTCCTCAGGGCTGGTCATGGAGTCCCGGCGCAGCTCGCTGGCGCTGCTGCGGGAGCTGGTGCCCCGGCTGCGGCCCCGGCGGGGGATGGTGGCGGCCCGGGCCTCAGCCGTCTCGTCCAGCAGGGGCGTCAGGGAGTTGTCCTCGGGGGAGCAGATGGCCGTGCGGCTCTCGCTGCTGCTCTGCTCCGCGTCATCGGGGAAGGCCAGCTTGGAGTAGGCGGTGGGGGCAGGGGGCCGCTCCCGCTCCTCCTTGGCCCGCTTGTGGGGCTTGGCTTCGTGGACGTCCACGCCCGAGTCCAGGCTGGCGTCGTTGCTGCGGCTCTTCTCGCTGCCCTGCAGGTCGATGTAGGAGTGGCGCACCTGGGAGGAGCGCCCGTCCAGCGAGACAAACCAGGCCCGCGGGTGGGGCTTCACCCCCAGTTCCAGCAGCTTCTTCTCCGTCAGTGCCTGCAGCTCCCCGTTCAGCTGGGCCATGGTGGACTCGTTGAACAGCACCGGGATGGTGACGGAGCCGCTGACCGAGGAGGAGTGCGCCCCCCAACCCTTGCCCTCCGAGTCCTCACCCTGCTGGTGCTGCAGCTGAAGCTGCTGCTGGAGGAGCTGCCGCTGCTGGTCCTGGGGCCCGAACTGGTGCGGGATAGTCATCCCGGCCTGGCCGGGCAGCCCCTCCATCTCAGGCTGGCTATCTGCCGGGCCAGCCAGGGCCTGTTCCCCGGAGGGGTAATCCGACGCCAGGCGCATGTAGTGGGCCGGGATGACCAAGGTGGGCATGACGTTGCGGTACACGCTGTCCTTCATGTGGTCGATGGAGCCGCAGAAGATGAGCTGCCCCGGCTGGGTGAGCGAGGTGGGCCTGGCCAGGTGGTCCACGGACTGCGACAGCATGAAGTCGGGGGGTTTGGGCTCCCCCTTGTGGCCCACGTAGTGGTCAAAGGGGGGCGGCAGGGGCGGCGGGGAGGGCGGCTCCTGGAGGTAGGGCTTGCTCTCGTTCCTTGAGTGCTTCCGCGATGGCTCGGAGCCCTTGTCCTCCACGCGCTGGTGGGAGAAGCTGCGCTTGTATTCCTCCAGCATGGAGGGCTCCAGCGCGCCCGGGCCGTCCATGGAGCGCGCGGCCTTAAGCGAGAAGCTCTCCCCGGGGCGCGGGTACTCCTCCTTGGGGGCGCCCCGCTGGCTCAGCGTCTCCGTGGAGGCCTTGCTGGCATGCCGCAGCTTGTGACGGAAGAACTCCTCGCGGGAGCTGCCCAGCTCCCGGGAGCTGGAGAAGGCTGACTTGAGGATGGGCGTGTGCGCGTCGGGGTCGCCGGCCGATGAGGCTGTCTCCAGGTGGCTGGTGCAGATCAGGTTGAGCTGGGACATGGAGGTGGCCTGGTCTCGCTTCGAGGCATCCAGCGGCCCAGACAGCTGCAGTTTCCTGTGTTGCTGTCGGGGTTTCAGGCACCTCCGCCTGGGGAGACAGGACTCGGTTACCAGCTCGCTGGGCCAGCGCAGGGCTGCCTACCCCGAGGGGAACGCGAGAGCCAAGGCGGGGCAGGGGGCTGAGCCAGGCCTGGAGCTAGGCCCTGTGAAGGGCACAGAGATCAAAAGTGGAGCCGCCTGCAGGTGCGCAGGGCGGCCGTCCCCCAGCACCGCGGCCGGGGCTGGGCGAAGTGGCCCAAGCCGCCCAGGGGCTGCGGCAGGGTGGCCAGAAGCAGCAGCAGTGGGGCCATAGAGGGTGGGATGCTGCCGTGCGGGGCCCGGGCTGCGTCCCGCTCTCTGGGGCTCCGCTCCCTCTGGGGCTGCCCTGCCCCGGCTCCTCAGGCCCCTGCCAGGGCGGTCCCTCGGCTCTGCCCTCCCGGGTCCCGGCTGGTCCTCGACGCGGGAGCCCTGGCTAGAGGGACCCTGGGCTGAGGCGCGGACCGAGAGCCCTGCTGCTTATCCGGACCCTGTCAGCGCCGGATCAGCTGGAAGCGAGGGGGGAGTGGGCAGAGTCAGCACTGGTGGGGGGAGCCCAGGGCTGGGGCGGCAGGGGGTGCAGGTGGGGGAGGGCACTGGTGGTGGTGGTGGGGTTGAGAGCCCAGGGTTGGGGTGGGGGACAGCCAAAATTTTTTTTGCTTGGGGCGGCAAAAAACCTAGAGCCGGCCCTGGGTGCAAGCCAGGTTAGGGGGCTGGGCTACTGCATCCATCCCCTCCCCCACTCCCCTGGTGCCAGCCGCCGCTCCCTCCACCTCCAACAGCAGGGCAAGCTAGCCCCTCCAGCCCGCACCACCCCCTGCTTCCACCGGAGCCCAGGCCCCCTGCCAAGGCCACGTCCCCTCGCCCAGCCAGCCTGACCTCACCTGCAGTAGTAGATGAGCAGACAGAGGAGACTCAGCACCAGCAGCGCCAGCGCCCCCAGGATGGTGAGCAGGAAGATGGTGTGGTACGTGGTGATGTCCTTCATCCCCGACGCCAGCAACACCAGCCCTAGCAAGGCAGGTGGCAGCGGGTCAGAGACAGGCTCGGGAACACAGCCCCACTCCTTCCCGCCGGCACCTCCCAGCAATCAAGCTGCTTCCTTACCACTTCTGGAGGGGCTGAGGCAAGGCAGGGCGAGCCGGGCAGGCGGCAGGAATGGGGACCTGGCCAGGTCCTGCCGTCAGGACACCTGGGTTCTAGCCCCAGCTCCCCCAACCCGTTCCTCCATTTCCCAATCCCTCTTGTCCTCTTTGGGGAGGGGCCTGTCCTGTGTCTGTGCAGCACCCGGTGTGGAAGGACACGGCTCTTGGCCAGGGCCTCTAGGCACTCCTGTCCCAGCACCACTGAGCAGCGGCTTGCCCTGCCCTGACCGCTCTGTGGGGGAAGATGCCAGCACCCACCACCCCGCCCAGCGAGCAGCTGGCCAAGCACAGGCTCCCCAATTCGGGGGGGGGGGACCCTGCACCCTGGGAACAGGCCCACCCCCAGCCAGGCACTGAGCAATGCCCAGGGCAGGGAGCTGGCATTCCCAGCTGCTGCCTGAGCGGCATCCGCAGCACCAAGAGTCAGACCAGCTGCTCCCCTGGGGGCTGCTGCTGCCTTCCCGGCGCCCCTTCATGCCCTCCGGGGCTCCTGCCCCTGGCCAGGCCCAAGGTCCACAGGGGCTGCCCGAGAGAGGCTCTGCTCCGGCTGGGGGCCCAGCCTGGGCCCCCCGGCACCCTGGAGAAGCCCGCAGGCCTAGAGCCATCAGGCTCCCCCATGGGGCCAGCCAGGGGCGTCGGCCGGCTCCAGTGCGGGGCCAGGGGCCGGGACAGGATCTTGTGGCCTGGGGGCTGCTCTGCCTGGGAGCCCATTGGAACAATGCCTGGGCTGGGCTGGGCGTGGCAGCTGGGCCAGGACAGGCCTGGCCTGCCCACGGGGCCCTGCTTCCTGCCTCCCCATGACTCGCTCTGCTGGTCAGACGGCTCCAGCCCTGACCCTTCCCCTGCGGCTGGGGAGGGCGCTGGGCTCCTCCCCCCGAGGCTGGGGGCGGCTGCCTCACCTGTGGTGGGGGAGGGCAGAGCGGCAGCCCAGTACCCCAGCTGGGGTGAGACGAACGTCCAGTACAGCTGGCGCCCCTCCTTCCTGATCAGCCCTGTCCCGTTTCGGAGCCACAGGCCTGGGGGGAGAGGGGGGGGCGACAAAACAGAGTCAACCAAGCCGGGAGCGAACCGGCCTCTTTGGCCTAGCATCCAGACGCGATGGGACCACTGGCCCATCTCCCCTGCTAGCCGCGCACCCTCCCTGCTGGATCAGGCCCCGGCCCACCTCGCCCCACATCCCCTCTCCCGCCATAATGTGTCCCGCCTCTGCCAATGGCCCCCCAGCGGATGCCCCAGAGGAAGGAGTCTGGTTCCCTAGTCACCTCTGTCCTTGGGCCGGGGTGGGGCAATTCCTGTCCCAGCCCGTGCCCTGGAGCATGAGGGTGAAGAGCCTCGCCGAGGGGAGTCCTGTTCCCCTGTTCAAACCTTGCTCGGTTATTGGATCCAACAATATCCTGCAGCAGAGAGTTCCCCAGATTACATCCTCTTTCCTTCAACTACTCAAAGGCTCCTCAGGCCTCTCCTCCCCAAGGAACAAGCCCCACACAATGCTACCCCCCTGATGGTGCTGGCTCCTGCAGACTTGGCTCACTAGGGAGTGGCAGGCTTCTGTCTGTGCCCCAGGCTGGGGCTGAAGAGAAATTCAGTGGCAACACACTGATGGCAGGATGCTGAACTGAGCCAAACTCAGACGTGTGAAAAGCAGGAAATGCGGCAGTAAGGCTGCCCATGCAACCTTAACTCTGCCCTCATTCAGCAATGCCCCATAACACCCCCCTTTACTCTGCTCCCCATTCATCTCCATCTGCAGCCCATCCCCTTCACCACAACATCCCCCTGACGTGACTGGAGCCCACGAAGGTTCACACAGAGCCAAGTCCCCGAAAAGGACAGACCATGGGCCCAACCCCAGAGCCACCTGGCAGCCTCAGACGAGTCCTGGACGCTACTTCGGTTCCCCAAAGTGGCATGCGTGCCGTAGGTTGAGGACCCCTGTTCTAGTGTATGCTGTGTGTACTGTAGTTTATGGTAATTTTCACTATACGCGATTTTCCTCTTACGCGCTGACCTTAGAACCTAACCCCCGCGTAAGATGTGATTTCACTGTATTCATTTTTGAAAATTTATAATAAGCGATGCTCTGGGGGTTGGGGGGGTGCAAGGTGGAAGTTTCGCCTAGGGTGCAAAATATCCTTGCACCGGCCCTGGATACTGTCAGCTGATCCCCAGTGTCTCCAACCTACCTGGGCAGTACAGTAGACATGGCCCTGCCCACTAGCTCCTCTCCACTCCCTAGCCCACCCACCACTTGCCCCCCCCTTAAGTCTTGGCCCTCTTACTTTTAAAATTGATTGCTTGCCCCTCTACCCCCTTCCCCCAGGCTTTTCTGGCAGCCCTGTTGCCAGGTATCCAGTTTTAGACTGGAAACTCCAGTAGAAAACAGGACCTGAGTGTCCAGTTAGCAGTGCTGACTGGAAACTAAATGTCCGGTTATAGGAGTAACCACGTTAGCCTCCGCTCCTCCCACTCCCAACACCCACCCCCGAGGGCTGGAAGAGAACCTGTCCTGCTGCTGCGGGAGAAGGGGCAGCTCAGTGCAGAGAGAGACAAAGAGAATGGGCTAGAACCAGGTAGGTACCCGCTCTATGTGGGCGGGGGTTGGGGG
The DNA here is from genome assembly GCF_013100865.1 of Trachemys scripta elegans. Classification (NCBI taxonomy): domain Eukaryota; kingdom Metazoa; phylum Chordata; order Testudines; family Emydidae; genus Trachemys; species Trachemys scripta. Next base: position 2,443,032 of record NC_048320.1, on the reverse strand, counting down.
GTCCTGTTTACCCCCTCCCTGGCCCTGCTGCCCTTGCAGTTTACCCCTGACCCCTCCCTTGCTCCCGAGACCAACCCTAGCTCCTGCCCCACTGTGCTTTTACCCCCAGCCCCTTTTACAATTATTCCCCGGGGGGGCCCACAAATATGTTTGGCGCCGGGCCCACAAATAGTTAATCCAGCCCTGGCCCTGAATATGCCCAGGCACCGCCCCCCCGTGCTCCCCTCTAGTCCCAGCTCTGTCCCACACCTCACGCATCCTCCGAGCCCAAACACAGGGCCAGCCGCAGCCTGCACCATGCACGGCAGGGGCACCTGGCCCACCGACAGGGCCGGCTTTAGGCCAATTCAACCAATTCCCCTGAATCGGGCCCCGCGCCTAAAAGGGCCCCGCGCCCAAGCCCCGGTACCAGGGTGGCCTGGCTTCCCCAGGGGGCAATTTAAAGGGCCTGGGGTCCCAGCAGGGGCTTGAGCCCCAGGCCCTTTAAATTCCCACCAGAGCCCCACTGCTGGAGCC
>NC_048320.1:2435755-2437538 GCF_013100865.1 Trachemys scripta elegans | reverse complement strand
CAGACCCTACCTCCAGTGAGCCCCTGCCCTGCCTCCAGCCAGCCCCATGTCCACTGGTGCCCTGCAGTTCCCAGGGCAGTAACCCTGCACACCTTTCCCGGAAGCTTCAATGAGGGGGGCAGGGAGCAGCTGGGACCCACACATGTGCACACCCCCAGGGAGTGGCGGGGACCCACACATGTGAAACGGAGCTCATTTCTAGTTCAGGCCCATCTTTTTAAAAAAGAACTTTAGGTAGGGTTAACATACATATGTATTTTCCCGGACATGTCAGGCTTTTTGGTTCTTAAATCGCCGTCCGGGAGGAATTTTTAAAAATTTTAAAATTTAAAAATTCCTCCCAGGAAAATATGGACATATGGTAACCTTATTGGTACAAAAAATACATACTGTGGCACATCCCTTAAATCAGAACTTTTTATAGGGAACCAGTTGCTAAGAAATGAAAGGCTTTTTTTTACATGAATTTTTTGTCATCCCTGCCGGGGCCCCGCTGAAAATGTTCGAATTGGGCCCTGCACTTCCTAAAGCCGGCCCTGCCCACCGACTGCACCACTGAGGCCAGCTGGCTCCTGGCACCCCCTGGAGAACACAGGGAATGGGGCATGGCCAGCCTCTTTTCTTTCCTGGGGGACAGGGAGGGGGCTCAGACCCCCTTGGTAGGGCAAGACCCCCCCAGATCTGGGCACACGCATAGGAGGGGAGAATGTGGGGCTGACAGAGGCCCCTGCCCCAACTCTCCCCACTACTCACCCCACACCCCTTCCCAGTCTCCCACCCCTCCAGGCCCCCTAGCTTCCCTCCCCCCAACTCCTCTCCTCGCTGCAGTCTCAAACCTCTCTCCCCCCACACCTCTGCCCCCAATTCCCCCTCTTCCCAGGAAGCAGCCACGCGTCTCATTTTGCCCCCAAAGACTCTGATTCCATCCCCCAAACTAAACCTGCCCCCCCAGGACTCTCACACCATTCCGACCTGCTGCTCTCAGCTCCAAACACCTTTCGCCTGAGGGGAGGGGCTGGGATTCACTCGATTGAAGGGGGGTTCGCAGCCAGGTCTGGCATTAGCACAGCTCCGGTAACAGCACAAGGCAACTGGTTTGGAACTCAGGAACCCCTTGGTCAAATGACGGCCAATCTGGATCACTAATGCCACCCCCACTCCCAGGAGGCCCCTCAATTCCAAAGCAGTTCGACTGACCATTCTGGGTTGAGAGCAGGAAAGAGCATGTAAAAAGATGGGAGTGGAAATCTATAGTCAGTTTTCTGTCTGGGCACCCGCATAGTGTAAAAACGTACATGCGTGTAACTCCTCTTCTCAGCTCGGGCCCCCAAAGATTTCAGGGGGCCACGCCCCCCCCAGTAACCCTCGATGGACAGAGACCGCTCCAATCCGCAGTCACAGCAACAGTTTGGTTTATCTGAGGTGTAGGAGGGAGTAATAGCTCCAGCCCCCCCAAGTCAGAAGACTCCAAATCTGGGTCACCAGCCCCACCATGCCCCCTCCGGAAGCACCAGATTTCCAACCATCCCACTGGGTTGGTTTAGAGAACTTAGAAAAATCAACTGTGAACCAGCTGTCTCGACGCCACCACGCCTGTCGCGGGGCTGATAGCTGGCCCGAAAGCCAGCATGGCACTCAATGCAGGATCCAGGTTCATTAACAGCCTCCCCTGACCCCAGATCTGCCCCCTGCTCGGCTAATGCCCCAGCGTCCTCCAGCTCTGCTAATGCCCCAGCGTCCCGCCCCGCCGACCCCCAGCTCTGCTAATGCCCCAGCGTCCCGC
>NC_048320.1:2421408-2435671 GCF_013100865.1 Trachemys scripta elegans | reverse complement strand
CTGCTAATGCCCCAGCGTCCCGCCCCGCCGACCCCCAGCTCTGCTAATGCCCCAGCGTCCCGCTCGACCGACCCCCTGCTCTGCTAATGCCCCAGCGTCCCGCCCCGCCGACCCCTGCCTTCCAGCCCTGCCCCTCAATCCTCTCCTGCAGCCCCCTGCTGCTCCCTTCTCACCCCCACCTTCTGTACCCCCAACATCTACTCCATAGGACCAGGCTGAGCCCCCCATGCTCGGTTCACTTGTGACCCAAACTGGGTTTGAGCCAAGGCCTCCCACAGGCGGCAAGCGCCCTCCCTCCACACGTGTCAGGCACCACGCCTTCCGCTCCTCCCGGCCAGGTCGGCTGCCCCAGGCAGGGGCACCCCTGGAGCCAGGCTCCCTGGTCGAGGGTTGATACAGGGGCCTTGGCTGGCAGGGGAGCCCATGGTAAGTTCTGGCTGCACCTTGGAGGAGAGCAGCAGGTCTCCGAGCCAGAGCCTCCCCCGCAATCCCGCAGCCCCCACCCACGCCCAGCGCTGCCATTCTCCACGAGCCTGGGCCCTAATGGTGCTTTATTGCCACTGAGGCAGTTCCGTGGAGGTGCCCTGTGGCCTCATGGCAGGAGGGGACTGGTGTGCGGAGCAGGGCTGAGAGCAGCCGGCCCGGGGGCAAGACACTCTCTGTGCCCTATCTGTTAATTCAATGGGATCCCAACCCCGGGCCCTCACCCCCCAGCCAGCAGTGTCTCCTGGGGCAGGAAAGGCCACGTCAGTCTGACACCTGCCATTCCCAAGCTCCCCGTCCCATGCAGACGTGTGGCACCGCCCAGGGGCTGGACCCCTCCATGCTGAAACGCTGGCACTGAGCCAGTGGGGATCCCCAGCACCTCCTCCAGTCAGTGACTGGGAGCCAGGCTGAGACCCCCCAAACTCACCACTTACATGGGTCCCCCAAACCTCCAGGGCACCCAGCCTGGTCTTATCCCCTCCAGCTCCAGAACAACGGGGTGCCCAGCCTGGCCTTGCCCCCGCTCAGCCCCAGATCAATGGGGGTCCAGCCTGGCCCTGCCCACTCAGCCCCAGATCAATGGGGTGTCCAGCCTGGCCACGCCCGCTCAGCCCCAGATCAATGGGGCACCCAGCCTGGCCCTGCCCCCCCAATTCCTAGATCAACGGGGTGCCCAGCCTGGCCCTGCCCCACAACCCACTGGCCCTTACCACTCTTGGTGTCGAACCTCCAGGCTGGCACGCTGGTGGCCGTGGTGGCGCTGGTGTCGGGAGGCAGCGGGATGGACAGGTGCACGGGGCCCGACAGCTGCACCTCGGTGCCGTTGCCCGTGAAGAGGTGGACGCTGACGGCAGCAATGGGAACCAGCTCCAGCCAGGTGCTGTTGGCTGGGAGGGGAGGGGGCCGTCAGAGGGGCTCACTGCTCCCCGCCCCGATCCCTGCTCCCCCCAGCCTCTCCCTTGTCCCCTCCCCCCAGCCCCATACCGCTGCCGTTGCTCTCAGCCCCGATGAAGGAGGGAAAGCCCCGCATGTCGTGGGCCCCGCTGGCGGCCGTCAGGGAGGCGGAGAGCTGGCTGTAGGTGGAGCTGCGGGGCAGGCGGGCCGCCTTGCGTTGGAACTGCACCCACGGCTGGCTCTTGGCCCCTGCAACAACAACGGACGTGAGGCACCAGGCTCGCCCTGCAGGCCCCTGCCCTGCCCTGCCAGCCGGAGCCTCGGCGGGACCCCAGGGTGCCCTGGGCCCGAGCCAGCCTCATGGGCTCTGGCAGCACCCATGGCTCCATCGCAACCCACACACAGAGGGCAGCCTCTCCCCGCCCCTCCTGTGTGCGTGCCCCTCACCTAGGGTTACCTACGTCCTCTTTTTCCCGGACATGTCCAGGGGGAATTGCCAAAAAGCCGAACATGTCCGGGAAAATGGCGGCTCTGCTCCTCCTCGACTCTTCGGCTCTGTTTAAGAGCCGAGCTGCCCGAGCGCTATGGGCTTCAGTCAGCCCCCTTGCCTCCGGACCCTGCGCCCCCAGCCGGGCACTTCCCCTCCCGGGCTCCGGCGGCAAGGGGTCTGCCCGAAGCCGGTAGCGCTGGGGCAGCCCGGCTCTTAAACAGAGCCGAAGAGTCAGGGGAGGAGCAGAGCCTCCAGCCGCGGCGGCTCTGACGCTGACGGGCAGGTGCGTGGCTGGCGGGCAGCTTGCCCTCTAAGGGGTGGCAGACAGGCCGCTAACGGGCTTCGGACGTCTCACCAGCTGCAGTGGCAGTTTCCTGAGCCCCAGCCAGCCAGGAGCGGGAATCCGGCCCTGCCAGACAGACAGGCCATGCCAGCCACAAGGACACAGCCTGAGCCTTGGTGGCATTCGTCCCAGCACACAGGCGAGACTACGAACGCACGTCCCGGCCCCAGAGCCCCTGGCCACGCACCCTTGGAGGGCATGTCCACCCCCCAGCAAGAGGGTAGCAGGGGCACGCAGGCTCTCGCCCGCCACAGCTCCAACACCAATGTCACTGGGGCATAAAATCAACCATCTCCCTTCTCCAGAGCCCTCCCTGCCACCTCTGGGCTGCGTGGGGAGGGACATGGGCAGGCCAGGCGCTGGCTGAGGGCCACAGCGACCCAAGCTACCTGGCCCATATGCCCCACCTGCTGCCCCGCAGGGTAAAGCCCAAATGGGCAGGTTCAGACACCCACAGGCCCCTCCTGCTCTCCCAAGGGGCCCCAGCTCCCAGCACAAGGCCAGGGGGAGCAGGTAACATTTGGTGCTGCAGCGCCTCTCCCTGGTGAATCCTGGAGGCAGGTGGGGTCTCCCCCATTGTCCAGGCAGTGGGGCAGTGACTTGCCCCTAGGTCCCGCGCAGGCCAATGGTACAGCAAGGAATAGAACCCAGGTGTCCCGGCTCCCCATCACCTGCTCTAACCACACCCTCCCACGCAGAGGGGAGGGGCTGGTGGGTCAAGGGCCTCACCTGGTGATCCCAGCAAGATCTGCACCAAGTCCTCATAGAGGATGAGGGTGGCGGGCCGCTCCGGGAGCAGATACAGGCTGACAGAGGCATACACTGCAGAGGGACCGGACAGACACAGGGTACGTGAGCAGCAGGCGAGAGGCATGGGGCACAGCAGCTGCAATGCAGTGGGGCAGGGCGGAATGGGGCATGTGTTGCGGGGAGGAGGGGAGCCTGGCACCCACCCATGGAGCAGGGAAGCTGGCTCAGAGCAGACACCTGGCAGGACATTGCTAATGACCCTGGCACCTGACAGAGATGGATGGGCAGCTGAGGGGACAAGCAAGGGGAAGATAGGAGCCAGGAGCAATGTGCTGTTAACTACTCTAGCCCCTCCCGGCAGGGGGCGCTGTGGGGAGCGGGGCAGGGTGCTGGCTGTGGGGGGAGCTCCCAGGTACCCCAGCCCAAGCAACCGTGCGGCCAGGCTGGGAGCTGACACGTCCCGGGGTTGAGTTTGGGTCTCAGATCGCAGCCCGGCCCACATGGCTGCAGTCTGAGGGGCTGGGGTGGGACATAGGCTGGAGAGAGGGAAGCCCCTGTCAGAGTCACATCATGGGACAGGCACAGCCCAAAGTAAAAACAGCCTCCCCGAAAAACAGGGGTGCCACAGCCAACCCCTCCCAGTGCAGAGCAGAGGGAGCTGGGGGACAGGGGGCTCTCCTGGGGTGACCCCCCAGTCACACTCCTCCAGCTCTTCCTAAAATAATCCAGGGTGCAGCAGCTGGGGGCGGGGGGGCCGTCTGTATAAATAGCCCAGCTCTGCTAGCAGCGCCGAGGGGTGGAGCAGGGAGGGCGTCAGACAGATGGTGCCAGCTACAACCCCAGGGGTAGCTGTGCTCAGGAATTACACTGCCCCAGCACCCAGTTCTGCCCGGGGGGATGAGCTGGGGACCCAGCTGGGTGCAGGGGGGATCCCGCACCGGAAGATGGAGCTGGCGGTTGGTACCCGGGGCGGGAAGAGTACGGGTAGCTGCTCTGGTTAGCTGAGTAACAGCTCGCTCACATGCACCCGCTGCCCCACACCCACTGTGCCCCTCCAGTGTGGGACAGTACCCGGTCTCATACACACACCTGCCCCCCCCGGTACCCCCCCCCCCCCCCCCCCCCCCCCCCCCCCCCCCCCCCCCCCCCCCCGCCCCCGCAACCCCCCCCCCACATGCCTCCTCCCGGCTGCACACATGTCCCCACCACCACATGCACTCCTGCCCCTGGCCATGCATCTCCTCACCCTCCCCATGCACACCCCGCCCCACTGCTCCCCCCCCAGAGGCCGCAGACACCCCCCTGCCCATGGTCCCCCCACGTGCACAAACGTAGAGCTGCAGCTGGGGGCACTGATGCCCATGTGAGGTCAGCCCACTGCCTGCAGTAAAGTCACCCCTATCGACCCCATCAGCAAGCGGCCCCACAACGCCAGCCTGTCTGCGCCTCATCAACACGCGGCCTGTAGGCAGCCGCTGCTTGGCACAGAGCCCAGGCTCTCCATTGGGTCCCAGACACCACCACAGGGACGGGGGGGGGGGCAGGCAGGGGGGCACCCACCACCCGCCCCTGCAGCTCCTCCCTCCCCCAGAGCCCCACACTAGGAGCAGGTCTCTGTCCCCTCAGCCCCATGCTCTCCCCAGTGGGTGTGTCTGCCCCTCTTACCCCCAGCAGCCCCTCCCGGCTCCCGTATTATTAACCTGGTGCCAGCCCTGATCCCCCCCACAGTCCAATACACCCCATACAGCCCAGGGGCTGGGATGTGCCCACTGCCCCCCCTCCTCCCTCTGTTGGCTGGGGGTGGGGAGAGCCAGCTAAGGGACTGTCCCCAAAACCCGGGCTATCTGCAAACTACCAGTCCCCAAGCTCCTCAATCCCTCACCCCAATGCCTGGTGCCCAGCAGCGGGGCAGCACTCACATGGCAGCTTGTCGACCCGCCAGGGCACAGAGTTGGTGACGAAGCCGCGCTTGGCGGCGGTGACCAGGATCCAGGTGCCCAGACGGTAGCTGACGGGCAGCATCCCGACGCCCTCATGGTCTGTGGAGCCTGAGGCCAGTGACGTCTGGTTCCCATACACTTCCACAGCAGCCTGGGCCAGCGGGGAGAGGTCGCTGTTCTCATACACCTGGACTTTGATCAGCACCTCTGGGGAGGGGGAGAGGGGTTAGGGGGCCCAGGCCTCTGTCACAATACCCTCCCTGCCTAGAGCCAGCTGGGCCCCCAACCCCACCCAGCTCCAAGCACAGGCCAGAACCCCTCAAACCCCCGCTAGAGAGAAGCCAAAGGGTGGCCAGGCCAGGCGAACCCCGCTGTGCCAGCCCCACGAGCAGCACCTCCGCTGGGGCTGCCCCTGGGTGTGGGCAGTACGTCCCTGCCAGCCCTCCCCAGGCAAGGCGTGTGCAACAGCACTCAGCCCCTGGCCAGCTTCAGCCAAGAGGGGCCCAGCGGATCTCCGATAATCTCTACACGCCAGACCCCAGATGGATCAGAAGGACCTGGGCCGAGGGCGGCGCGAGCTCCCAGGGTCCCCATGCAGCAGCAGACACTCCACGGAAACTCAGCACTTTCAGGGCCCCCCAGCAGCAAGAGCAGCTTTGGAGCCACAGGGAGGCTGGCGCCTCCAGCCCTGCCCACCTGGCTCTGGACCCCAGCCCTCAGGGTGGGCAGGGGGCCCCAGGAGCCACACCACCTGCACCTGGACCGGGGCTGCCGCCCTCAGCCTCGCGTGCTCCACGGCTGGAATTCCGTCTGCTGCAGGGTGCCTCTGAGCGGGATGGCATCGAGCCGGGGCGCCCAAGGGGGTCACACCGGACGGCTCGCCAGGCTGGGCTGTTAAGGAGCTGGACGCAAGGCGCCCTCTCAGGTTTGGTTCAGCCCATGGTACAGATGCTGGGTCAGCATTTCAAATGGCCCCAGCTGCTGGGGGTCCCGATCCGTGGGGGCCTTTGCCCCCGGGGTCAATGTGGTTCCTGTGCAGTCAGGCTCTGAGCACAGATCGTTTGGGGCGGGGTGGGGTTTCGAAGGCACACGAATCAGTGCTAGCAAGAGGTACCAGGCCAGCAGCTGTCCCGCTGGGGAGAACAGGAGAGGTCAGTGTCCGTCCCCCACTGGCTGTTTTATTAGTGCCAATTGCCATGATGCTTTGCTATGGGCACTGCCCCCAGCGACTGGTTACGTAACCTGCCTCGTGTCCCCGGGACCACCCCAGTGCCTGCTGGGCTAGCTCTGTGCCCCATATGCCCCATGCACTGGGGAGTGGCTTTAAATTGAGACCTGAAAAGCCAAGGTCCCACCCGCTCTCCGTGACTCCCAGGGCACTGTGCCAAGTGCAGGATTTGCACCCCTTCCCCCCGTGCTGTGCCGTCCACCCCAGCGCAGGGGTGGGAGGACTCTGTGGGGACTCTGGCGCTGGGTCTTCTGGACCTGCCAATGCAGGACAGACCCAGGCCACCGGGACGAAGTGGGGGCAACACCAGGTGCTGAGATTCCCTCTCCAGATAGGCTCTGGGTTTGAGCGCGGCTGATCCCTTCCCAGCTACTGCGGCCAGAAGGGGCCCCAGAAACGCTCAGTGGAATAACCAAGCCAAAGCTCTTCCATACATGCTGGGGAGCTACGTCATGGCTTCGAGGCGTTGGCAGAGCTGGCCACACGGAAAGGGGGAGCCAGACCAGAACCCCCTCCGGCCCCACCAAGGGAGGGAGCCCCCTTCGCTAACACCACGGGTGCTGCTCTCTGGCCCCGCTCCCAAGCAGCCTTTCGGGGGCTGCCATCCTCTGCATGCACAGCCGCATCTCTAGAGCCGGTTTCCCAGCACAGCCCCCTCCATCCCCGGTGATTTTCCGGCTGCAGCCCTCAGCCTCAGGCAGCCAGCCCAGGTTTCCGAGAGCCAGTTCCCATCACCCTGGCAACGACACCATTCACCCCCGGGGTAGGCTCTGCCCAAGTGGGGCACTCCCAGAACAGCGGGCGCTGGACTGATGGCACAGCGCTCAGCACGGCCCTTCCCCCATTCAGCAGGAAGCAGCTTCCAGGGCCAGGCAGGCACCGCTGCCAGGGGTTGCCATGGCAGCCACAGGGTAGCGGCAGGCTCCTGTCTGGGGGGCCCTGGTTCCCCTCACCCGAGCCCCTGTGCCAGCGCCCTGCAGCAACGCGCCCGCCGAGCGTCCTCAGCCAGCCCCAGGTCTCCAGCGAGGGACAGACGCCCACACCGTGAGGCCCTAGACTGCAAACCCCCAGGCTTGGCCCAGCCCCACACCCCAGGAGCTCGCACCCCCAGGGCTCAATGTAAATGCGGGGCCTGTTCCGCCCAGACCCACCACCCTCCCCGCAAGCTGCCTCCCCCCGGGGTGGGAGGGAGCCAATCGCTGGCACAGGGTGGGCGCAGGTGCCCCGAGGAGCCCCCCGCCCAGGAGCTGCCCCAGCCTGCAGCACTGTCCCAGCCCTAGCTCCTGGCAGGACCATGTCTGGAACGTTTCAGACCATCCCCGGAGGATGGGGCCTGCCACCCAGATGTCGTATTTCTGGATGACACTAAAACCAACCCAAAACCATAGCACAGCGAGGCTGGGGTGTGACCCCAGGAGCGTGGCACCCAGCCCCCTTGCCGTTAAATCCAACAGCGGGTGCGTTATTGAGAGATGCAAGACTGGCCACTCGGCAGTGCCCTGTTTCATTTGGCCCGTTGGCATCCCAGTGCAGGATTTGCACCCCTGGTTAGTGCAGGGAGCTGGGAGCCAGGCTTGCTGGCTTCTAAGTACAACATTCAGGGACAGGAGTGTGCTCTGGTGGTTAGATCAGGAGACTAGGAATCAAGACTCCTGGGTTCTACCCAGCTCTGCGCCTCAGTTTCTCCATTTGTCAAAGCAGAATAATACTGGCCTACCCTGGGAGGGGCTTCAGCTGAAATAGCTAGTTTGCAATGTGCTCTGCATTCCTCAAAGGGAAGTGGCTAGAGTCAGGACCCAGGGGAGTCCCTTGGTCGCCCCCCATCCCCACCCCCAAGGAAATTACCAGAACATACAGGAGGGGCTCTCCACCTGCTCACACTAACCAGCACCTGGGAGGCTAATGAGACCCCCATCTCAGGATCAGAGCCTGGCACCTTGGCACCCATCCCAGCCTGCGATCGACAAGCCCCCAGCCTCCACTCACCCCCCTGAGCACAGCATCGATCGACGCCTGCCTCTCCCAGCCTCGGGGGCCTGGATGTGAGGACATTCACATCTCCCTCGCCTGGGCTCAGAGCCGTCTCAGTTATGGAGTCCAAATGCCAATCGATTCCCAGTGCTGTTCTATTAACACACATGCCTGGAACACACAGGGCACCCGGCACCCTCTTAACACAACCAGCGCTGGCTCGTGCTGCAGGGCCCTCCACCAAGGCCATGGCAGAGCCCCTCAGACTCAGAGTGGGAGGAATCAGCCCAGACCAAGTCTCACCCCACCCCATGGCTGGACTGACACATTCAGACAGCAAAACGTACCCCTAATTTCAGCAGTGCCTGTCACCAGCCACGCCACAGGGCCAAGATGTTCTTCTGCGTAATGTGCTCTGGGGGTTCTTTCGGGGGAGCTCACACTGGACAATCTCCGAACCATGCTGCTGTGACCCCCCCCATATGACGCTGTGGCATAGGGTCAGCCAGCCCCAGTATTTCTGGGATCAGCCCATTTTAATTGGGTGACCCTGTGGCCCCCACATGTTGCACCCGGGGAGGTTTCACCCCAACGCACCAAGGGGGGGTCTGGAAGTTAGGACTCCTGGGTTCTCTCCCAGCTCTGGAAGGGGCAGGGTCTAGCGGGTTAGAGCCAGGGAGCGTCTGAGAGTCAGGACTCTTGGGTTCTCTCCCCAGCTCTGGGAGGGGCGGGGTCTAGTGGGTTAGAGACAGAGGCTGGGAGTGGGGACCCCGAGTTGTATTCCTGGCTCTAGGAAAGGGTGGCGTCTAGCAGTCAGAGCTAGGGGCTGACAGCACCACGATGCCCAACACCGCGGAGGCGTCTGTAACCAACCCCAGGCCAGTCTGTGGACCAGCTGCGAGCCCTGCTTGCCTGGGAAAGCCCCTGGCCTCCAGCCGAACTTGCTGCAAAGCCAGGTTCGCTCGGCAGCTCAGCATCCCGCCCGGGGACCTCCAGCTCCAAAGGCCAGAGCCCAGCTGGGTGCAGCCCAGGGAAAGGGCTCAGCTCCACTTGGGAACAACAGGAACCTAGACCCAGCAGTGGGGGGGCTCAAGGGGCCATTCTGACCTGCTGGGCCGGCACCGCTGATGCCCTATGCACAGCCCAGATCCAGGGGCCCGGCTCAGCCCGCACTTGGGTGCGTGATCCAACTGGGGAGGGGGGCAGGGGAAGAGTCCCTTGAGGGGCAGCAGAACCCAGCCCCCCACGCCAGCCAGCCTGCGGTGTCTGGGCCCAGATGTTCCCCAGATGGCTAGGCCGTTCCATACCAGGAATTCTAAGCAGCTGGTGCTAGTGACACATCCCGTCAGCCGGGGCCTGGGGCAGCCGCGCCCGAGGGGGCGCCGGGGCTCCCCCACCCCCATGCATACCAGGAACAGCCGGACACATTGCAAAGGTGGGGTGGGCTGGGGGCCGGTGGCTGGAACGTCCTGCAGCCGCATACCACACACATACCCGTGGCAGCTGTCAATTGCCCAGGCAGTGGTGTCAGGAGCCGGTCACTCACCGAGGGGGGGGGGGGGGGATCTCTCCTGAGCATGGGGACAGCAGAGCCAGAGCCACCAGCCCCAGGGCTGTGCCCGGCATAGCCCACCAGGCAGGGCATCAATCCCACTCGTCAGTTACAGCCACAGCTTGTGGACGCTCCGCAGGCCCCCCCTGAACCGCCCTCATCACGCTGCGGGGTTCCCGAAGGACCAGGCCCATCCCCCGTTGCCAGCGGCCCCAGCCCCACTCCTGCTGGGATGAGCCCGCACCCTGGGGGGGCAGGGGTTGGCGATTGTCGTCCCCCTCCCCACACACACACTTTATCACTCCCCTGGCTTCCTCCCCTGCACCGTCTGGCCCCTCCTGAAGGGTGAAACAGGCAAAGCCCAGGGACCACCTCCCGAAATGGCCCTTTGCGGGTGCCCCCCCCACAGATCTGAGCCCTGCTCCAGCTCTCACTAGCCCCACCGCACGATGGGGAAACTGAGGTTCAGGGAGGGGGCATGGCAAAGGCAGGGCGAACCCAGGAATTGTGCCTCCCCTCTCCTGCACTGAGCCACTAGTGCACCCCATCGCCCTGGCTCCCTATGGCCCCTGCTCTCACAACTGCTCTCCTGCCAGACTAGGGTCCGGTAAATCCACCCATGTGCCTGGGTAGAGCCCTTGGGGATGGCCTGTACCCCAACACTGCAGCCCCAGACTGCACCACCCACCAGCCTGCCTGGAGCCTGGGCTCACGTCTGCTTTGCAGAGCGAGGCAGTGCCAGTCCCTGGGGGTCCTGCCCCCGACCCCAATGCTGCATCCCCAGAGCACCACCGCCCTAAGGCCAAGCCGCACTGCAGCCCCTCTCCCCACGCCAAGTCTCCCCCATCCCCCTCCACGCCCCCAGAGCTGCCCAGCCCCTTCCGCACTGAGCACGATACTGATCCCCAGGGACGCAGCAGCCTCTGGCCATCCCCCAGATGGTTGCCCCAAGGAACAGGCTGGGCAAAAACCCAACAGCTTCAAACACCGGGAGCTAAGAACAGCTTTATGCTGCGGCCAGACTGGGGCCCAGGCGCTGCGCAGACCCCGCGAGAGAGCGCAGAAGAGCCCCAGCAAACAGACAAGGCAGAACCAAGGTGGGAGAAGGAAGCATCAGCTGTACAGACGCTCCCCGGGTTACACAAACCCGACACACAAATCCGCACTTATGGAAAAAGCTCCGTAAGCTTTTTTTGAGGGGGGGTAGGGGGTGGGGTGTAATTGTCGGGTGCACATTCCCAATGTACGCAAGGCGTTCCGAAACGGAGCATCTGTACTAGGAAAACTGAGGCACAGGAAGATTAAGGCCAGAATTTTCACGAGTTCAGCACCCAAAATGCGCCCCAGGCGCTGAGCCTTTGAAAATACGGCCCTACAGGACATGGTGCCAGCAAGCAGGACATAGATCCGACCACCTGAGTCCAGCCCAGTGCCTTCCCGCACCCCTTCTTATCCTTCCCCCCCTCCAGCGTGTCCCCACAGATCCACACACCCCAGCTAAGGAGCGGTCGGCCCCTAACAGTAACACAGCAGAGTCACAAGTTGCATGGCTAGCTGTAGGGCCAGCCTGAGCCCTGGTGGAGGGGCACCCACTCCCTGGGATTCCCCGTGTGCTTTGCTGACTGAGTGGAAGCCCTACAGCAAAGGAGGGGCCAATGGCCCATTTGGAAGGTGACCTGGGCATTTGCAGGGTCCCCCAGTTCCAGTTACGCCACCCAAAGGCAGAACCAATGAACTGAGGCCAAAGGAGGAGATTGCAGCTGGATGAACTGCTGTGCACCAGGCAGTGGCTGGGCTCCACCTCAGAGATGCTGCATTTCAGCACATGCATGGGGACCAGGGCAGACAGAGCACCCAGAGCATCTCCCCAGAAGGAAGCCACCCTCAGGGGAGCATCCAGGCACTGCCAGCCCCGCTCCACGCAGCATCTCCACCCCCAGATCTCAGAACATGGCACCTCGGCAGAGAAGAATCATTTCACAGGGTGGGAAACCGAGGCACAGAAGGGTGGGGCCCCATCTGAGATCACCCGGTGTGCTGGTGGAAGGGTCAGGAACAGGCCCCAGGAGCACTGATGACCAGCCCCGTGTTCAATCTACCTGGTCACAAATGGCCGGGTTCACAGAGCATCACTGAAATGCAGCCGCCTCTGGTGCAGAGCGCGGCTGCTGACAGACACACAGCCCAGCGCATACCAGCCACATGCTGCCAAGGGCTGGGCAAACACATCTGGATTCAGCAGAACAACGTGGGTTTGAAATTCAGGCTGGACCGTGAGCTGCTGAGCGGAGGGCAGACTCCCCCAAACACAGGCAGTAGTCACCCCACAGTCCCCCCCAACCTCCTCTCACTAGGGCCAAAGGGACCCACTCCCTTGGCATGGGGAGTCCAAGCAGCCTTCACCCTCCCGCCTGGAGAGCTTACAGCCACTGCCACCCCTGCCAGTTCCCTCCCCATGTGAGGCAGTGAGCACCTTCCTTTTCCAGCGTGCCCCCTGCCCCAGCTGCCCATGGTGTTGCCATGATCTGGGAGGATAGCAGGCAGGGACAGACAGCTGGGCCAGGCCCCCATGGCCTGGGGGGCGGAGCAGCAGCCCCAGTCACCCAGAGCACATGGGGTGCCTCCGTCAGGCTGAACTGTGGACTGAATGGGGTTAGAAGCAGCCCCGCGCCCTGGAGCCAGCTCTTCTGTGCCATGCAGGGCCCCGGGGGACAGGGTGCCCAGCTCCCAAAGGGCGAACCGCTGGGTCTGTGGCTCCAGCATGTCTGGCAGCCCCAGCCCAGAGATTGCACCCAGCAAACAGCAGCCAGCGCAGGGGAGGGGCACACAGGTTGCACGGCACCTGGGTCCCCCACAACACAGCACTGAAGGGAATCCCTGGGGGCATCGATAAACTGGAACATCCGTGCTGGGGGCCACCCGGCCCCACATGCCCAGCAGGGAAAAGTGCAGACCCCAGCCTAGGCAAAGAGGGCTGTGGGCAGGGCAGCGCCCTCACCTCTGCAGCTGGGCCTGGAGAAATCAGGGGCTCCTCTCCCACCACTGGTGAGCTGGGCTGGGTGGAGTGAAAAAGCAGAGTGTGGCAGCAGAACAGGGAGGAGAGGCATCAGCTGAATTGGCCACGGGGCCCTGGGCTGGGATAGCAGGGGCTGCAGGTCGGGAGTGAGGGGCACCGGCAGAGCTGGGGGGAGCCCAGGACTGGGATAGCAGGGGCTGTGGGTCGGGAGTGAGGGACACCGGCAGGGCTGGGGGGAGCCCAGGGCTGGGATAGTAGGGGCTGCGGGTCAGGAGTGAGGGGCACCGGCAGAGCTGGGGGGAGCCCAGGGCTGAGACAGCAGAGGCTGTGGGTCAGGAGTGAAGGGCACCGGCAGAGCTGGGGGGAGCCGAGAGCTGGGATAGCAGGGGCTGTGGGTCAGGAGTGAGGGGCACCGGCAGAGCTGGAGGGAGCCCAGGGC
The DNA here is from genome assembly GCF_013100865.1 of Trachemys scripta elegans. NCBI lineage: Eukaryota > Metazoa > Chordata > Testudines > Emydidae > Trachemys > Trachemys scripta. Next base: position 2,422,562 of record NC_048320.1, on the reverse strand, counting down.
TGGGATAGCAGGGGCTGTGGGTCGGGAGTGAGGGGCACCGGCAGAGCTGAGGGGAGCCCAGGGCTGGGATAGCAGGGGCTGTGGGTCGGGAGAGAGGGGCAGCGGCAGGGCTGGGGGGAGCCGAGAGCTGGGATAGCAGAGGCTGTGGGTCCGGAGTGAGGGGCACCGGCAGAACTGGGGGGAGCCCAGGGCTGGGATAGCAGGGGCTGTGGGTCGGGAGTGAGGGGCTCTGGCAGAGCTGGGGGAGAGGGGCAGGGCTGGGATAGCAGGGGCTGTGGGTCGGGAGTGAGGGGCACCGGCAGAGCTGGGGGAGGGGGGCAGGGCTGGGATAGCAGGGGCTGCGGGTCGGGAGTGAGGGGCACCATCAGTGCAGTGGGGCGGAAGCTCCCATGACCCCTGTCTGGCTCCAGCAGGCGCCAGTGGCTCCTCAGCTGGCAGGGACCCCTCCCAGCCTGTGCTGGGTTTGGTTTGGGGGCCAGAGTGAGTCCCTGGGGGCCAGGGATTGTCTCTGGAACGGGTGCAGGGTGGCACTGTCACTGCAGCAGGGTGGCACTGCCCCGGGCAGCCCTCAAGTCAGGGCTGAGGGGTCTCCATGCCCCCCCCAGGGAATGTAACCCTGTCTGGCACGCAGCCTTAGGGGCATTTCTTGTTGCTCTGGCCCCCCCAATGGGATGAGTTGGCCCAGGGCAGAACTGGGGGGGGGCAGCGTGAGGGGCTCTATTGCGAGACCACATGTGGCCCCCGCACAATGGCCACAGCCCCTGCTACCCTCTGTGGGGCTGGGTCCCAGCTTCTCTGCCCCCTTTCACAGCAACTGCTGCAGCCTCCGCAGGAGGAGGGTGGGCAGAGGAGCCAGCGCCATGGCAACCGAGGGAGATTTGCCCCACCCCCGTCCGCTCAGAGTGCAGATTCCCCCACCCCCACACTGCATGACCCCCACAGATCCTGGGGACCAGCAGGGCCTGGATTCAAACAGCTCCCCGCCCCGCCCCGCAAACAGGCTGGGCCTGGAGGAGGGGAGGGCAGAGAAGGGATAGAAGGGTACCGGGAGGGTGGGGGGGAGAGGGCAGAGATGGGTACCATGGGTACCGCGGGGGGGGGAATAGGGCAGAGAAGGGGGAGGTGGGTACCTGGGGGGAGGGGAGAGGGCAGAG